>NC_038049.1:33084897-33309056 GCF_002211085.1 Panicum hallii | reverse complement strand
CATTGATCAGTTCTATGCAACTCTTTATATCAACCAGCAAGACCTTATATTGTACCATACAGGCAAGCCTTTTTCAGTATGCACAGTTTGCAAGCTTTCTTGGGTTCTCTAATACTGATCTCACGAGAGAGAAGATACATGAGGAGGAAATTATGCTAGATGATGGAGAACTTCACTTCATGTATGACAGTGCTTATGATGATATTAAGTTTGGACAATACATGGGTTGACACCTTACTACAACAAGCTGCTCAACCAATTCTTCCGCTACACTCTATCCCCCAAAGTGGTGACTCAGACAACATCTCCAACATACCCAAGAATCTGCTTGCTAGGATGGTTCCCAACAAGAATGAGTTTAGTGTCTTTGACTTTATTTAGGAGGAAATCATCATCTGCTCTATTTCACCAAAGAAAGACTGTCACTATGCACCGTACATCTTTGCCATGATCAAAGAAGTGACATGTGTAAATATCTTGACCGACATGAGCCATCAAGTATAAAAGTTTAAGAAAGGTCAACTTCAGCGTTTTCTCAAGCTGAGAGCTCATGCACCTCGACGCTCCACTCAAGAACCATCATATGCTCCATCTAGCTCTCATGGCCCATCTAGCTCCCAAGGTCCCTCAAGCTCCCATGGTCCACCTCCTCATGCCCCAAAGAAGAAAGGAATTCTAAATTTCATCTCTCAACTCATGCTTCAAACGTGGGGCTGTCACAACATCCAAGAAATTTATGCTCATAGGAAGTATATGGATGAGCAACTCTTGAAGATGGAAGAAAGGCAAAAGGCTCTTATGGCAAAGAATGATAATGCCCCACTCCCCGATTCGTGCTCCAATGGACTTCCCTCCCCCTCCAACTTTCTGCTACCCTTGGGAAGAGCTTGGCAGCTCATCTATGATGTTAGGTGCTCCTCAAATGGATGAGGATGATATTGAGGAGGATTTGGGCGGCCGTGAGGAGATGGATGAAGAGGAAGAAGGTGATGTGCCCGCAGCTGACACACCCACGGATGATGAAGAAGATGATAAGGACGATGAGTGATGGCCATGGCAGGGTCTCTCCTTTTTGGCGCTTGATGCCAAAAAAGGGAGTGAGCTCACCATAGGCCATATATGGATGTTGGGCTTTATCTATCTTTTTAGCATCTAGTAGCTTTGAACCTTGAACTCTTATGCTTGTGGACATGTAAAAACTTGTATGTGCTATGTGTGGTGTGCCAAGTGAGAATTTAATTTGTAAGATTTATTCATGACTTGCTATGTTAGTGTGATCTTAGAGCTCATTACTTATGTGATGAGCATGACTTGATGGTTGTTTATTTCCACTTTGTTGTTGTGATGTCTTATCATATGCATCACGTTGATAGTTGTCACACTTTGCACCCCAAGAATGCAATGATACAGGGGAGCTCCTTTAATATGAGCAAATGGCATTTGAGGCTGTTTTTTATTTCATCTTAAGAAATGCGCATATTAAGAGGGAGCTTAACTATATGATTGGATTCAAAATGATTTGATATATTATTTGTGAGCCTTAATTGTGTTGTCATCAATCACCAAAAAGAGGGAGATTAAAAGTGCATTTGGCCTCTTAAGTGGGTTTTGGTGTTGATGACATGCATAATTAAGAAGCTAATGTGTTTATCGAGCTATGAACATGAAATTTAATGAAATGAATTATATGCGTGAAAAGATACCAATTTACTTGATAGACAGTGATGGAGCTCAAAAGAAGATCTTTATTTATTTTATATTTTGAATTTGAGTATATAAAAACACTGTACTATTAATGTACTATTAAGAGGGATGCGAATGGATAGATTGAATATATCAAAGTGCTTAATTGAGATGCTAACTAACCAAGAGTGGCACAAAATCACACACTTGTGCACTTAGTTTTCTCACCGACTCAGTGTGTGTCGGAAGTTCCGACCATGGGTCGGAAGTTTCGATCCCCGTCGGAGGTTGGTTAATAGTTTCGATAGGGGGTCCTCGCCCGGCTATTTTTAATGGGGTCGGAAGTTTGACAATCACTTATTCTGCACACTAACGGCTAGTTTTGAGGTTCGGGTGTTTATACCCCCTCAGCCCTTCCTTCATTTGTTGCTGACCTAACACGAGACAAACACTTCCAAGAGCATTCACTACTCCTCCCCAATCTTTCCAAGAGCTAATCTTTTAGTTGATTTGAGTTAGGGCTTGGGTGAGAGCTAGAGTGAGGTGTGAGGATTGAACTTTTGAGTGAGAAGGTAGCCACGTTTATCTCTAGAGCACCTGAAGCATCTTCATCCATCAAGTCGCATTTGTTACTCTAGCCCGGTTGAGCGTCCTCTTGTGTGTGCACCCGGAAGTTTGTATTACCCATCCTTTGTGGATTTCATAGTAAGTGATTCAATCCTTCTTTGTGGTTGATTGAGTGAGGTAAAGGGTTAGTGGAAGATCCAGCTTTTTATGAGCTCCTCAACGGAGACGTAGCTTCCTTAGTGGGAGTGAACTTTGGGAATAAATATCTTGTGTCTTGTGCTTATTGCATTTATTTAGTTCTTATTGACCTAGAGTTTGTTTTGTGCTGATCTATGTACTCTAGTTGTTGTGCTTGCAAAGATCACGTGCAGAAGTTTTCTAGTATCGTTGCGTAACTTTTGATTCAGTCAGGTTCTGCAGTTTCAAGTTTAATTTTAAATTTTGTATAAGAACTTTACTTTTATCGAAAATTCCAGCTCAGTGTCGGAGGTTCTGACCTATTGTAACTTCCTACATAATGTCAAAAGATCCGATAGATTTAATTGCCGCAAAGAATTTTTCAGATTTTTCAAATACGCCTATTCACCCCTCTTCTAGGCATCACTAAGATTCTTTCACCAAGCCACAACAAGATCTCATTGATCATATCCTTCGATTTAGCATAAGTTTTGACAGTATTAGTGCTAGGATTAGCTCTAGAGAGAGTGAGAGAGAGCAAGGTATTGCTACCTTGTGTGCTGGTTCTTGAGTGAATCATAAGTTGTATCTCGGTGTGCCGGCCCCTTGGAGTCTTGGTGGCTCGCCAGCAAGTTTTGACATTTTGTACTAGCTAGTTTGAGCAATAGGTTAAGGTTTTAGAATTGCCTAATTCACACCCTCCCCCTCTTAGGCTAGAAGCACCGAATTCTTTCAAGTGGTATCAAAGCCGGAGCTCACTTCTTTCACAAAGAAACGCCAATTTTATTGGCAAATTGTGAAGACCAGCTCATTGGAACGGTTAGACTTCACGCCTAGTGAGTACTCCTCCTCTTAGACTATGAGCACCGATTCCTTTCAGTGGTGCTCTGATCTCACTAGCCAAAAGAATTGTGCTACCGTCGTAGCTCAAACCCTCGAGTGACAAAAAGGCTCCAAGTAGGGATGGGAACGGGTCGGTAAGATGTGGGTAGAGTAAATATCCGTCCGCGACAATACCCGGAACTCTAAGGCATACCCGTACCCACCGGGTACAGGGTACGGGTTGGGTTTTGGGTACCCATCGGGATTATTAATGATAGCATAAATCAAATATCAATTGGTTATATAGATTAGCACATTTTGAATTTATCGCCCATACAAGCAAATCCAAAGCATTAGTAAAATAGAGAATTATAGGGTTCATCCTGCATCTTTTTTTTTCCTATCTTTAGCATCTATTTTGTAGTTGTATGTAAGTAAATGCTTTCAATTCTAGCTAAGTATTTTATCTAAAAATACAACAATGATGCGTACACTTCCCTACAAGCAATAGACAAAATATTAATGTCACTTTCACACAATCTCATTATCAGTCTATGTAGTTCATACAATCACAAGAAAATAAGATGTAAAATTTTTAGAAATGATATGAGTTCAGTAGGTTATAATTATTGTATTTTAGGTACCATCAGGTACCCAACGGTACCCACGGGTAAAAATTCTTACCCGCGCTCTACCCGCAGGTAAAATTACATACCCGTATTTATACCCCCGGTAAAATTTTATACCCATACTCTCACCCATCGGGTTGGGTACCCGCGGGTACCTGTGACACCCTCGGTGTCTAAAAGGCTAAACAAAGATCCATAACATGAAATCAGAAATAAAAGAGCAAGAAAAGTATAAAACAACCTATCAAAATCTACATTTCAAACAAATGTATATGTGTATATGTATATATGCATGTGAACCTTTGCAAACAAACCCTTATAACTTTCAAAGATGATCACAAATAATTCTCTAAAAATTTAATAGCACATCTGTCATGACAAGAACAACAAAAGTCTAGTTGAACTCAAGGGCTAAAAGTGCAAAATTTAACATGAAATGACATGTCATTTAAATACTAGTTTTTGGAAATTCAAAATAACTTATTATACATTGTTCAAATGAACATAGTCATGAAATAGAAAATGTATATCTTGAAAATTCGAGCAAAACTGGTATTCAAATATTTTTGATTTGACCTTTGGAAGAATGAGTTTTAGCTTTCATTTTTACCCAGACCCCTGCTGTTTTTGCTTTTTGGCTTAAATCTCACACTTCTCTTTCCTCTCTCCTCCCTCTGCCCTGTCCCATCGCCGGCAGGCCAGCTGGCCGGCGCACCCCCGGTGTAACGGAGCCCGCCCGGCCATGTGGACCCGCCAGCACCCTGGAGATCCCCGCTGGCCGACGAAATCCCGCTCTCCCCCTCAGGAAGCCTCCACACGGCGGTATTTTCTTGCCGTGGGCGCTGGGGAGCCACGGTGGAGCCTCGCCAGCTACAACGAGGTAGCTGCGCCCCTCGGATTTGGCCCCTGGTCGCCCCTCCCCTAGCAGCTCGTGCCCAAGCCGCCATCCTTCCCTCTCGCGCCTATAAAAGTCCCACCCGAGCCCCCTGAGCTCGCCGCCCCAACCCCAACTCCGGCGAGCCGCCATCCACGCATGGACGCGCTGCTCCGCCCCCATATTACCCGAACCAACCCTCCCATTACCTTCTCTGTCTCACACCAAAGCTGCACGACTGGTCCCCGCACCCTCTTCCTCACCGGAGCGCCGCCACCACCACCCGCAACCGCCGGCTCTGTGCCACGCCAGCGAGCCGCCTCGGTCCACCACTTCCCCACCCAAGGCCACATCAGGGGCGGTTTGGTCCCCTCTTGCCTCTCCTAACCCCGCCCCTCATCGCCGGCAACCCTGTTCGCTGGAATTTGGCCTGCCACCGCCGTTCCCCTGCACAAAGGATCCAATTGCTTCGATTTCAATATTTCCAGGGAGATTTCCATAAATCTCAGGGACCATTGTAAACTAGAAACTAGAACTTGAAAACCAATCTATGAACTTTGAAAATGCAAACAATTCATAGAAAAATCCTAAAAATAAAAAATAGAATGTTCTGGACTCCTTAAGTTAAGATCTATAACTTTATAAAAGGATCTTGGACTATTTCATATAATTTTAGCTGTAGATTTAAATCAAGTTTAAATGTCTTTTAGTTGTTCCAAGAGTTTCAGGAAAGAACTGCTCATCAGATTTGGATGGTAGCTTCTGAACTAAGAGTATAGTCCTTTCATAAAAATGTCATGCACTGAATCCAATCACAACTAGATTTTTTGAGCATCTTTTGTTATATGCTAGATCCAGTTAAACTAGAATTTTATTCTCTGATTCTTGCATAGGAAAATTAGAAAATTTACAGTAGCCTACTCATGCGAGTAAGTTTGTTCAGTAAAAGCTTGAGACCCAATACTTCTATACTTTGTCCTGTAAAAATGAAAGTTTTTTTTTGCAGTAAATATTTAGATTATTTTGTGTGTAGAGTTCATATACTGTTTAGCTATGATCTTTACACTGTAGTTTTAGAACAGTGAAATGTACTTTGTATCAAAATTCTAGCATTAGAAACTTGTTCTAAGAGTAAGGTTTATTAAAAACCAAATATATATATGCACAAGCTAAAGAGCAAATTGATAAATGACCCCAACTCACTTCATGAATATAACTAAGTTAAGGTATATTCTATAAATGATTGCCTAAGTTATTTTAATTAAGAAACTTCACAATAAAATCTATGTTTTGTTGGATTGCAACTTTATCATGAAGAAAATGATAAACTTGTCCACTCAATAACTCCGACATTTTTGCATCCATATAGAAATGACCGAACTTGCTGATGGGAACGTACACACTGGAGCCGGAGCCTGAGAACGAATCCCGTGAAGCTCAAGTAAATGTGACTGAAGTCATCGAAGACCAGAACCAAAGTTCAGAAGATTAACTGACTAACCCTGCCCAAGAAGGAAACCCGATGCATGATCCTAGTTTTTCAATTGATTCAAACTATTATTCCTTTTTACTTGTGCATTTAAGTTCATAGGAGTTGATTGGAACCCTAACTGCATGATCCTAGGCAGCTATGTAATGAATAATAGAACTGGAGTTAGTAGATGCTCTGCTAATATGTTCGGTAAAAGTCGAGTGATTTCTATCACTCGCGAGAATTATAGGAGTTGAATGATTTACCATATCCTGCAACTACAAGGTCGACGGGCGGGTCTGTGGTACGATGCTCATGGTTGAGGTCCCGTCTGAGCAGAGAAAAATACTAAGGCCACAGTATGTGGTAGTGGTGGTTAAGTGTTTGAACGTACTAACCACATGTTGAAAAATATGGTACTCGATAAGTTTAAGTACCTGATTGGCCCGGCAAGTGAACTTTACTTTCACCCTACTTGAACGTAGTTCAGATGCGTATACACATGCGAGTGCAGAGCGTGGCTCTGTAGTCAGGGAGGGTGACCCTGATCCACAACCGGAAAGAAAGAGAAAAAGTCCGTTGGGGTGACCCTTCGGTGCTCCAGACGTGTGTGTTAGGTTTTGCCTTGAAATTCGATTCGAATCGTCCATTTCTCGCGGTAATTGAGATTGCTTAATACTTCTGCCACATAGAGTAACAAGAGGAACCATGACTATGATCAAACTTGTTGGATGATTAATTATTTTCCACTATGGTCTGGTTAGAGATAGATGGCTCACTTAGAAGGTTAATTATTTTATATTTTGAATATTGAGTTTAAGAAAAGCCGTAATATTAAAGGATCCAAGAACAACCCAAAGCTTGACCAATGCTCAAATCCTGAAACCACATTCATACTGTTATCACCGTATTTTTGACCAGGTCAGAAGTGGGCCACGGAGCAAGATGGGCTTGGAAGGCGGTCGTGACAAAGCTTGCGAATCGGGCCCGTGTGGAAGATGGAGGCCATAAGGCCGTGTAAATTAGGAATAAACAGTTAAGATTCGTGTCGTGTTAGGTTAGGGTTAGTTAAAGAGAACAAGTCTACGGACTATAAATATGTACCATGAATAAACAAGAAACAGAATCAATCATCATCAACTCTCGGCGTATCGCCTCCCCTGTTTTAGGGTTTTTCATCGGGTAAGTGCTACGCGACCCCGATCACGTCTTGCGTGATCGGGGTAGCGTCACCCTTGCTCGTTCGCTTATACGTTGCTCGTGCTGAAGCCTTGTAGATGGCGAGTAGCGTTATTTATCCTGGCATGCGTTGAGTAATCTTTTCTTTTGGTGCTTTCATTGTGCTTTATGCGTTACTCTCGCATGTTTGATCATCGTACCTGTTCGTGGGTATGATGGTTTTATCTTGTTTCGTAGTTGTCAGTAGATCCAATCTGTTATGGCTGGTTTCTATGTATTTAGAAGCTTGGTTCAATATGTGCACGATTAGGCCTTGCAAACGAGTTGAATGATCCGATAGAATGCTCTGTGTCGGCTTTTTGCCTGAATAGAGGTTGTTCGGGAATCGCTTTTAGTTGTTCTCTTGCTCTCTGTTTAGATCGTTTTGTCGATGCTTTTGTGTATCTATTAGGCTCAATTACGTGTAGGATGTTCCGATCGTGTAGTGAGGGCTTAGTTGTTGTGGATTGGATTAGATTGTTATTTATGAGGCAAGTTTTATTTAAATATATATGTACGTACTAGTTTCTATATTGCCTGTTCCAAAGATCCGATCCGGTATTGACGCAATCGGCTCTTCATAGCCGATACCGGGGAGGAGGTAATGAGCCGATCACGGCTCGGATTAACTTTTACATATATCTGTGTATGCAGGAGTTCGACACGTCACACCTTCCTGATCGGGTGTAGGATCAGGTGGCACGCCTAGCGACTCTCAGCCAGGGCGCGCGCCAGATCACTGGGCCGTTGACCGAGGGACCGGGGCCCACCAGCCGTCCCGGAAGCCTCCCGGCTCCTCGTGTTGCCTGTCGCTGCCCGCCGGCGGGTTTTGACCGACAACACATTCTGGCACGCCCGGTGGGACCTTCTTCATCGACTTCGTCATCATCTTCGGCATCTTCTTCATCGACTCCGTCATCTTCGTCGACTCCGTCACTGGTGGTCAACAAGATGGCAAGGGAGGATCCGATCTCTTATGAGGAGCTCTCTGCTGACATAAGCAGAGGTACGACGAAATCAAGGCTCAGTTTGAAGCCGATCTCATCGGCTCTTTCGAGAGAACTCGCAACCATGGTATCAGGTGGAGAGGTTTTTCACCTGAAGGTGCTCTTGATGGAGTGGATCTGTCTACCCCGTCCGAGGATCGTACCAGAGCTTTGCGGCAGGAGGTGAATTATGCGGTGGCTCATTCGTTGCATCGGCATTCTGAAAGTCTGGTTAATGCTTTGAGCGTGTGGCTTTACGGGTGGTCCAGGAAATAATGAAGCATCAACATTCTCCGACTGGGCCTGCTCTGGGGAGCCATAAGGGAGAATTGCCGTTCCAGACTAGACCTCCTTTGCCTTATGCGCTTGCAGCAGCGGAATCACATGGTGCTCCAGCTTACGTGGTTTACAAAGTGGGAGGTGATCCTACAGACCACCAGTTCTTCAGTGAGCCGCCCAAGGAAATCCCACATGGTTACATGTGCGCATACATCCCGGATAGCAGTAACCCAATACATCTCTCACAGAAAGTAGCTGGAGGGGTTCCTGGAGCTGACGCGGATAAGCAAGCTTGGTTAGCAACTTATGCCACAGGGCCGAGTCATGATAGTGTGCACTCGGCCCCCAGATTACAAACAGCGGAGCAGATTGGTGCCATCCTAAGGGATCAGTTTGGCATTTTGCCGAAAAGGAGAGCGATCGGCTATACAAAGCCGTATCCGAGTGATTATGACCTAATTCCATTGCCACCCAAATATCGGCTCCCCGAGTTTACCAAATTCAGTGGGGCAGAAGGTGCTAGTTCCATCGAACACGTGAGCCGATATTTGGCACAGTTAGGAATGATTTCTGTGTCGGATCCGCTACGAGTAAGGTTCTTCTCACAATCGCTTACGGGATCGGCCTTCGGGTGGTATACGTCATTGGGTCCTGACTCCATCCGTACGTGGAAACAATTGGAAGAACAATTTCATATTCAGTATCACTCAGAAGCCGCAGACGCAGGGATTGCCGATCTGGCCCAAATGCGACAGAAGCGTGGAGAAACTGTGGCGGAATTCGTTCGACGCTTCAGGGAGATGAAAAATAGGTGTTATTCAACACGGATCCCAGAAAAGGAAGCTGTGGAACTGGCATCTCTAGGGTTGTTGAAGCCGATTCGAGATCTGGCTTTTCAATTGGAATTTACTTCGCTGGCACATCTGGTCCAGAAGTTGACGATGTACGAGCAGCGTCACCCTGAGCTGTACCAGGAAAAGTTCAAGCGTCAAGTAGCGCTAGCTGACACTGAAGAAGCCGATGACTCCGAGGAAGAAGCGGAAGTATCGGTTGCGGAATGGGCTCGTGGTGCGAATCCCGTATCGTGCAAGTGGGTAAAGCAAACAGGACCGGCAAAGGGGTTTGATTTCGATGTAAGTAAAGTGGAACAAATTTTTGATTTATTGCTGAAAGAAAAACAGTTGAAATTCCCAGAAGGTTACAAACCCCCTACGGCGCAAGATTTGAAAGGAAGATCATATTGCAAATGGCATGATTCCTTCACCCACAGCACAAGCGATTGTAAGGAGCTTCGTCGGCAGATCCAATCGGCTATTGAGCAGGGCCGATTGATCTTGGGACAGACCGCTATGAAAGTCGACACTCAGCCGTTCCCTGGTGTCAATATGGTGGAAAGCAACGATCGGACGGCAAGGCGACAACTCAATTTCGCACTGGGCATCAACATGGCGGGGGTGGCATCACGCCGCCAGATCGAAGATGGAGAGGCTGATTCGAGCATCGGCCCCAAAATGAAAAGGGTGAATATATTACAGAAAGGCAAGTAAGGTACGTAAGGAACCAACGGCCAACTTCTTCTGATCTTCTCAGGAAGTACGAGTACCAGTACCAGCAGCGCCTCCATCGGGAATCTGAGGAAGAGGAGTATGAGCGCCGGACCGGGAAGCGTTTGAGGAAGCACGAAGAAGCCCGCGATCATTGGCACTGCCCGTTCTTCAGGTACTGTTGGGATTCAGGTATGAGCCGATTGCCTACAATCAAGGATTGCCCAGAGTGTGGACCAAGGAGACCAGAAGCAAGGGATTCGGTTTTTCAGCGGATAGGACTGCCCCACTCCGGCAAGCGCGGGTTCGGTCATCACAAAAGGAAGATGAAGAAGAGGACAGGTATCATCGTCCTCGTTGGTGTCCCGATGGACTTAGTCGTTCCCAGAAGCGCAGGGTTCAACGGCTGCGTAGCTTGGAGGAGGCCGAAGCTAAGTACATCGAGACTTTAAGGAAGGCACGACCAGATTTGGCAGAACAAGTTCACTATGTGCAGGAAAAGGAGTCGCGCCCGCCCAGGAAGGAATGGCGACCCAAGTCAACGAAAGCCGACAAGAAGGTATCGGCTGATGCACACATGGTTTTTGTGCTTCCTGCAGAGTTCCATGCGAGGCCCCAGGAGGAGCTGTCGGTGGCCCAACTTGATTTGGGACCTCGGCCAGTGATATTCGAGAAGCCGCAAGCTAAGAATTACAAACACCTGAAAGCTTTATATCTTAAGGGGTTTATTAACGGTCAGCCTGTAAATAAGATGTTGGTGGATACGGGAGCGCGGTCAACATTATGCCATACTCAGTCCTGCGCCGTTTGGGGCGATCCACCGCAGACTTGATCAAGACCAATGTCACCCTAAGTGATTTTAACGGCCAGACTTCAGAAGCCCAAGGTGTCCTTAGTGTGGATCTCACCGTCGGAAACAAAACTGTCCGACCTCGTTCTTCGTCGTCAACAGCAAGAGCACCTACAATGTTTTACTTGGCAGGGATTGGATCCACACCAACTGTTGCATCCCTTCCACGATGCATCAATGTTTGATCCAATGGGACGGAGACGAGGTGGAAGTAGTCCAGGCAGACGACTCGATCGAAATTTCACATGCGGCCATGAGCATTTGGGATGCGGAAGATCAAGAGCCGATTTCAGGAATGAGCCTGGAAGGATGTGATCGCATCGAAGCTACAAAAAACGGAGTAAGGCTGGTCTTATCCACCGGCCTCACAGAGTAAAGGAACAGGAGGCAACATGTGGTAGCGGAGTCATAAAGGCCGGTTCTTGCAATCGGCCCCGAAGGAACGAAGTTGTAAATATAAATGTGTTTCGTAGGCGTTATAAAATGGCCAGCATAAACAGCCGGCCCTGTTCTTCTTACAAAAACTTGGAAAGTAAGGGGATGTGTGGAACGGCCGATCTTAACGATCGGCCGAGTTTTTTTATGCTGTGTCCTTTCTCCATTTGCAATGTTGATCTAATGGAAGAAGAAGGGAAGTTAGGATATGGTTTCACATCGGCTGATGAACTTGAGGAGATAGACATCGGTCCGGGGGATAAGCCACGACCAACATTCATAAGTAGGAAGTTACACCCAGCACTACGAGAGCCGATGATAGCATTGCTAAAGGGATATGCCGATTGCTTCGCATGGATTACACAGAGATGCCTGGACTAGATAGGAAAATAGTAGAGCACCGGCTTCCCCTCAAGAGTGGGTTTCGACCGTTCCAGCAACGAGCACGACAGATGAAAGCCGAAGTTCTGGTCGAGGTGAAGAAAGAAATAGAAAAGATGCTGGAAGCCGGATTTATCAGGATTGCAGGTACGCCGAATGGATTTCGAGCGTCGTGCCCGTACAGAAGAAAGATGGCCGATGGAGGGTGTGCGTGGACTTCAGGGATCTTAATAGGGCCACTCCAAAAGACGAATACCCGATGCCCATCGCAGAGACACTAATCAACGCTGCCGCCGGCCACAAGATTTTGAGTTTTATGGATGGTAATGCAGGATATAATCAAATCTTCATGGCCTCTGAAGATATACACAAAACTGCGTTCAGAGTGCCTGGAGCAGTGGGCTTGTTCGAGTACGTGGTTATGACTTTCGGCTTGAAGAATGCTGGTGCTACATACCAACGGGCTATGAACCATATTTTCCATGATCTGATCGGTAATCTAGTAGAAATTTATATCGACGACGTTGTGGTAAAGTCAGCATCGGTCGAGGGACATTTAGACGACCTGCGGCGGGTTCTGGAACGAACTAGAAAGTTCGGGCTCGGATGAACCCAAAGAAGTGTGCTTTTGGTGTGTCGGCTGGGCAGTTCCTGGGATTTCTAGTTCATGAAAGAGGGATAGAGATTGGCCTAAAAAGTCAGGAAGCCGTACGCACCATGGTGCCACCCACCACCAAGAAAGAGCTCCAGCAGCTCATTGGTAAGATTAATTTTGTTAGGAGATTTATTTCTAATTTGTCTGGACGGATCGAGCCTTTTATGGAGTTAGTCAAGACTAGAACGACTGACGAGTTCCGCTGGGGGGCAGACCAACAGCGGGCATTTGAAGAAATCAAAGAATATTTATCGAATCCGCCTGTGCTGGTGCCACCACAACAGGATAGACCGTTTTATATATATCTATCAATGGGCACACTTCTATTGCTTCAGTGGTGGTACAATTGTATGATGGCAAAGAAAAGGTGGTCTTTTATCTCAGCAGAAGATTGTTGGATGCGGAAACAAGGTACCCCGACATGGAAAAACTTTGTTTATGTTTATTCTTTACATGCACCAAGCTTCGCCATATCCTGCTATCGGCTGAAGTGGTCGTCATCTGCAAATCGGATGTCATAAAACATATGTTATCGGCTCCTATTTTGAAAGGCCGATTGGGGAAGTGGATGTTCGCGTTATCAGAATTTGATATCCGATATCAACCTGCAAAAGCAGTTAAAGGGCAGGCGTTAGCAGATCTTATCGCCGAGAGGGTTAACACCAATATCGCAGCACTGTCTATACGAGCCTGGGCCATGTACTTCGATGGATCAGTTTGTGGGGATGGATGCGGCATCGGCGTCTTACTGGTATCGCCTCGGGGGGCAACGTATTCCTTTTCGATCAGATTACCTGTCGCCTGTACCAACAATCTTGCAGAGTATGAGGCGGTACGAAAAGGTATGGAATTGCTTTTAGAGGCCGGAGCTGAAGCAGTGGAAGTTTTCGGGGATTCAAAATTGGTAGTTTCCCAGCTTACAGAAGAATACAGGTGCGAAAGCGAGCTGCTGTTCCCAATGTGGGTCCAATGCCAGGAGCTGATAGCCCAGTTCAGGTACATTAATTTTTATTGGATACCCAGGGCTCGGAATGCCGAAGCAATGATCTAGCACAGTTGGCTTCAGGGTACAAAGCCGATGGGTCAGTTCATCAGGTATACTTTCTGGACCAGGGAGATTGGAGAGCCGATATCTTCAATTACTTGAAGGATTCGGCTCGGGGGGCACCCAAGAGGATACGATACAAAGCTATGAAGTATGTTCTCATAGGGGATGATATGTTCTACAGGACCCTAGAGGGGTTACTGCTTAAGTGTTTGGGGCCAATGGAGTCCAATCGGCTCCTGCATGAAGTTCATGAAGGAACGTGTGGGACCCATCAATCGGCACACAAAATGAAATGGCTAATTAGGCGATCAGGATATTACTGGCCCACCATGCTTGAAGATTGTTTTAAATACTATAAAGGGTGTCAGGCATGTCAGAGGTTTGGAAAAATCCAGATGGTACCAGCATCCGTTATGAACCCCATCATTAAACCATGGCCGTTCAGAGGCTGGGGTATGGACATGATCGGCAAAATTAATCCCCCATCTAGCAAGGGTCATCAGTTCATCCTAGCTGTCACAGATTATTTTACCAAATGGGTGGAAGCGGTTCCGATGAAGTCAGTGACGTCCAGGGACGTTATTCAGTTTGTCAAGGAGCACGTCATTCACAGATTCGGAATTCCACAGACTATTACAACGGATGGTGGCTCGGTCTTCATTTCAGAAGAATTCAAGAAGTTTGCTGCTGATATGGGAATCAAGCTGATTAGATCATCTCCATATTATGCTCAGGCAAATGGACAGGCCGAAGCGTCCAACCAGAGTCTTATCAAGTTGATCAAAAGGAAGATTGATGAGTACCTAGACGTTGGCACGAGGTCCTATCAGAAGCACTTTGGGCGTACCGCATATCATGTCACGGAGCGACAAAAACTTCTCCTTACCACTTGGTCTACGGGCAGGAGGCCGTGTTGCCGTGGGAGGTTACGGCCGGATCAAGGCGTGTGGAATTCCAGAATGATTTGTCCGCGAAGAGTATGCTACCCTGATGAGCGACAATGTGGAAGATCTCACGGAACTCAGACTATGGTCCCTAGAGAAAATCAAGGAAAATAAGGCTAAAGTGGCCCGTGCATATAATAAAAAGGTCAAGCCGAAGGAGTTTCAGGTGGGAGATTTGGTTTGGGAAGCAGTATTGCCATAAGGAACTAAAGACGCGGCTTATGGCAAATGGTCCCCAAATTGGCATGGGCCGTACAAGGTCGACCAGGTCCTACCAGGGAATGCGTACATGCTTGAAGAATTGGATGGCGTTAAGTTCCCAGTAGCAGTCAATGGCCAACACCTTAAGAGGTACTTCCCAAGTATGTGGGCTAATGAACAATGAAGCCGATGATACCCATCAGGCCACGAGCCGATGTGACCAGTAAGCCAAGTATAGGAGACGAAGAAAGAACAACAAGTATTGATCGACCCGATCAGATCAGAACAGCCGATGCGGTGCCACCGGCTCTAGAATTGTGCTTATGGTAATCAGGCGTCACAGGTTACCAAACAGCCGATGTGCCACCATCGACTTTAGATTCGCTACGTAAAAACACCACAGGTCTACCACACAAACACAAAGTTTATCTCGGACAGGGCTGCAGAAGGAAGGCGTCGATAGCGGCGATAGCATCAAGACGGATGTGGTCAACCTCATCAAGCACTGCTTCGTCCTCTTCGTCTGCCCCCGGCACCACCTGTTTGTTCAAGCTGTTCAGCTGGGCCAAGTCCGTCTTCAGTTCAGTGGTTAGGATTTCTGCCTCCTGCTTGGAACCCGCGATGAGATTCTTCTCCTCTTAGATGCGCTGTTTGGTGGCCTGGACCCTAGCTTCAAGGTCTTCCAATTCTTTCTCCAAGAGGTGGAGCCGATGGGCGGAAGCAGATGTATCGATCTTGGCATCGAGTGCGGCTTTCTTCTTGTTGATCGACTGACACATTTCGGCGATAATGGTCCTCAAGAGCGATTGGGAACGCCGGGTCTCGATCCTGCGGCGAGCCTCTGCTACTTTCGCTTGAAAGGAAGAAAGGTACCCTGCTGGCAAAAGCTTGACCTGGAGGCTGACAGGGAGCTGGGAGCTAACCTCGTCGAGGATCTGCTTGATCGCACTAGAATCCTGGATCAAAGCAGAGATAGGGCCCGACAGAAGATCCTTCACACGGAGAAGTTGATCGGCAGCTCTGGTTGGGCCTGAGGAAGAATCATCGGCCTCCAGTATGGTTGACCCAATCATGGCAGGGTCAAACGCAAGGAGCTCTGAAAGATCCAGGTTCTGAAGGAGAAGAGAATGAGACAGGCATTACGAAAAAGACCAAAATAGTTACAAAGAGAAGATATACTCGTCTCGAGGAGGAAGCAGCGATGGCCAACGAAGGGGTGATCGGCGCCCGGGAAGGTGTCCCTCCCGAGGAATGAGCGGTGGCGGTAGAGGCCGCATGGATTGCACCTCCAGAGGGAGGAGCGGCAGCCGATGGAGCAGCAGTCGGCTTTACAGAAGCAACAGCCGATGAAACGGCGATCGGCTCCGTTGGGCGTACCTCTCGTACAGGGGAATCAGCAATAGCCGATGAGACGGCGATCGGCTCCGTTGGGCGTACCTCTCGTGCAGGGGAATCAGCAATAGCCGAGGCGGAGAAGGGCCCTTCCAGACAGGAGTCAATGACCTGCAGACCTAGCGGAGCAGTTGAGGCAACAGCCGATGCAGAAGGGCCTCCCGAGTCTGTCACGCCAGGATTGCAAAGGGTGATCAGGGCCCTGATGGGTACGTCTACGCCCTCCGGCGTCTCCACAGACGAACCTTTCTGACATGGGGGCTCCTCCCCGCTGGAGACTTCTACAACAGCAGGCTGCAGGAAAAGAGAGTGTCACTAGAAGGGGGATGAACAAAACCCGATTGCGAAGCGGGAAGAGGGGCCAAACCTGGTCGGCAACTGGAGGTGGTGGATTAGGAGAAGACGGCGCAGTTTCCTTCCGGACCTTTCTGACAAGGGTCTTCCTCGTCTTAGCACAGACACGGGGGGCAGCAGCCTCAGAAAGCCGTTTCCGCTTGGGGGTCAACTTGGCGGTACTCGGCTGGATCTGCATTATACTCTTCGAGGGAGGGGGTGCGTTCCTGCCAAAAAGAACCACGGGAGCGACCGCCCGGAAGCAAAAAGGGGATCCATCCTCGTTTATTGGCTCTGGGCCATCTTCTTGCTGCAGTCGTAAGGTGGACTCAGGAGGGATCCAATACAATTTAAAGAAAGAATGCTAGTCCAGAAAGGGGGTACCTCTCCATCGGGGATGTCATATTCAGGGTCGATCTGTTGAAGCATCGGACCCAGGGCTCCTCGGAAAACATGAGTTTTCCACATCGTCCACCATCCATCGAAGTCAACAGCCGAGGAGGTGAAGGTGAAGTTGGCAGGAACAGACAGGGGAAGGTCTGCGAACAGACTGTAGCACCTCTGGGCGGTCAGAGCATCGGGGAGGTCCACCCTGCTGGATGTTAGCAGATGGAGAAGGAAGTGGGGAGGCACCTGCGCAAGGCCAAATTGCCGGGCTGCTACGACCGGCTGGTAAAACTCATAACCGGGTTTAAGAATCCGGTTAGAGGTGCTCATGCCGACTGGGAGAAGGCAAGGCCGAACCATGATGGAATAAAGATGCCTGGTGTCAGCATCATCGGCAATATCAGCCAAACGGAAGGTAGCTGGGTTCTCAAAGAGCTCAGAGTCGGCATAAGGAAGGAAGTCTGGGTTATCGAGGCCGTTGTAAAAGATCTTGAACCAACGGGAAGCATCTGGGGGATTCAGTTTCCCGCCAGGGAGACTGTATAGGGCCTGCCCAAAGCTAGTACATCTAATTTGTCTCCCGCTCAGATCAGGGAAGGAATTACCGACCAAAGAAGGGAAATCAGGATCAGATTTGTGGAAGTAAAGACGAGCCCACAACTGAATGAACCACCATGGGCCACCAGTTCTAATCTTCTTCTGGGTAAGGAGGCTGGAAGTCATCAGATGAAGATAGCGGTAGAGTTCCCCCAGAAATAATTTGCCGAGGCCAATGGGTTGACCCCTGGCCAATTCATAAGCCAAGGAAAGATAGTTTTTAGTCGGGGCAAGGGAAGGGCCACAGAAGAGGAAGTGTTCAAGCCATAAGTTCAGGAAGGCCGTATGCTCCTTTTCCGACACAGGGCCTTTGCTTTTTTGGTGTTGGCTCAGGTATGTGCTCCAGTTAGTGCATTCAGTTTTTGAAGACAACTTGTAAGGGACCACATGGAGACTGTAAGCAGAAGGACAGGCTGAAGATATGTTCAGGCCAGTAATCATCACAACATCTAACAGTGTTGGCGCTAATGGGCTATGCCCAAAGAGGAAACAATTCAAGGCATCAGACCAGAAATAGCCGATGGTCTTCAGAAGGTTTTCATCTTTCTCAAGAGGGGAGAGTGACAAAGACAAGGCATCGGCTATTCCAATTGATTCCCATAAGGGCTGATAGGTGTTCGCTACCCTATTATACCAAGCCATCCAGCCTTCAGGAGGGTTTGGCCAGGCGCGGAGGCTATCCGACCAAGATTCTAGGTCTACATCCTGACTCACAAAGGGGATCCGGTTGGCCTCACACGAGATCAGATCTACGGGTTTCTCATAGGAGCGAGGTCCAAGGCAAAAGGAATCAGGGGAAGAAGGATGTGGCAGGAAGATATCGGAAGCCTGAAAAAACCCCAAAAAATCAAGATCACCGGGGGGAAAAGTCATTTAACTGCGCAGTAAGAAATGTGCGGACGCAGTGTTAGATTAATGGGGGTCGGAGTTTACCTTCAGACCAAAGGCGGCGGCGGCGGTACGCGAAGATTCTGCCATCGGAAAATTTGGATCAAAACCTTGGAGAATGAATCTAGGGTTGGTGGCGCAAGATCGAGTGTGTGTTTCAAGGACTAGGGGAGATCTTGCGGCTAGGGTTTGCGAGCGAAAAAGGGGATCGGAATCGACCTATAGGGGTTTGCGCTGGATTGATTGGCAGAAGGTAAAGTAAATTGAAGAACGGTTTCAGATCCGGGGTGGTATACTCTAAAGCCGATGCGATGCCATCGGCTCTTGAATAAATTGTTGTGCATAATAAGAGGGATTAATACAAAAGCAGAGTGTATTCATAGCAAGGCAATAAGAAACAAAAGAAGAGCTAACTACTCCTGGAGATAACCTAACGAGGGGACTACAATCTACCACCAGTGCACATCAGAGGCTTTGCGGCGCTTGGACGGTGGAGCAATGCTGGCGCCGCTGCTGCTGCTATCGTCGCGGCCATCATCGTCAGCATCGTTCCCATCACTGCCACTAGTGAAGCCGTCATCATCGTCGGTTCCTCCGCGGCTATCGGAAGTGTCGTCCGATGACCTGTCAAAGAGAAAGTTACCTGCCATCGGATCTTCTTTGGAGGAGAAGGAGTCAGATTCTTCCTCTGAGAAAGAAAGGTCTTCTCCCCAAAGGACATCATCTTCCTCTTCCTCCAGCTCAGCTCCGAGGAGGAGAGTGAGATCCTCGCCGTCAGTCAGAGAGTCGTCGTCTTCAGACTGGTAGTCGAAGTCCCACCCCACTGCGTCCCAATGCAGGGGGGCATGGACCTCATAAGCAGCGATTGGGTTATATTCTGGAGTAGGTTCTCGTGTTGATCCGGACTCATAAGAGATAACAGAGGAAGCAGAGGAAGAAGAGGCCATGGCGAAGGAAGAAAGGGAGTCGGCGATGGTTGTGAGAGAAAGTGGGTAAGAAAGGTGCTGGAAACAAGTTTATAAAGCCAACGAGTGGATGAAATGAATCGGCACCGTAACGGTTCCCCAGGAGGCCGATGCAGAGCAGTCACGTCCATCGGGAGCCGAAAGGGCACGGTCGTACGGATCGGAAGACGAAGGGTCAAGGTAGTGATGATTTCGGAATTTCCATTACCGAAACCAGGGGGGCATGTGTTATCACCGTATTTTGACCAGGTCAGAAGTGGGCCACGGAGCAAGATGGGCTTGGAAGGCGGTCGTGACAAAGCTTGCGAATCGGGCCCGTGTGGAAGATGGAGGCCATAAGGCCGTGTAAATTAGGAATAAACAGTTAAGATTCGTGTCGTGTTAGGTTAGGGTTAGTTAAAGAGAACAAGTCTACGGACTATAAATATGTACTATGAATAAACAAGAAACAGAATCAATCACCATCAACTCTCGGCGTATCGCCTCCCCTGTTTTAGGGTTTTTCATCGGGTAAGTGCCACGCAACCCCGATCACGTCTTGCGTGATCGGGGTAGCGTCACCCTTGCTCGTTCGCTTATACGTTGCTCGTGCTGAAGCCTTGTAGATGGCGAGTAGCGTTATTTATCCTGGCATGCGTTGAGTAATCTTTTCTTTTGGTGCTTTCATTGTGCTTTATGCGTTACTCTCGCGTGTTTGATCATCGTACCTGTTCGTGGGTATGATGGTTTTATCTTGTTTCGTGGTTGTCAGTAGATCCAATCTGTTATGGCTGGTTTCTATGTATTTAGAAGCTTGGTTCAATATGTGCACGATTAGGCCTTGCAAACGAGTTGAATGATCCGATAGAATGCTCTGTGTCGGCTTTTGCCTGAATAGAGGTTGTTCGGGAATCGGCTTTTAGTTGTTCTCTTGCTCTCTGTTTAGATCGTTTTGTCGATGCTTTTGTGTATCTATTAGGCTCAATTACGTGTAGGATGTTCCGATCGTGTAGTGAGGGCTTAGTTGTTGTGGATTGGATTAGATTGTTATTTATGAGGCAAGTTTTATTTAAATATATATGTACGTACTAGTTTCTATATTGCCTGTTCCAAAGATCCGATCCGGTATTGACGCAATCGGCTCTTCATAGCCGATACCGGGGAGGAGGTAATGAGCCGATCACGGCTCGGATTGACTTTTATATATATCTGTGTATGCAGGAGTTCGACACGTCACACCTTCCTGATCGGGTGTAGGATCAGGTGGCACGCTTAGCGACTCTCAGCCAGGGCGCGCGCCAGATCACTGGGCCGTTGACCGAGGGACCGGGGCCCACCAGCCGTCCCGGAAGCCTCCCGGCTCCTCGTGTTGCCTGTCGCTGCCCGCCAGCGGGTTTTGACCGACAACAATAGTGAACAGTACTGTTTGGGGACGCTTTCACGTCGTGCTGCCATGAAAGGTTCATGATATATATGTGTTCTTCTGCAGGTACACTAACCACGATTAAGAGGTTAGGACGAGTAGGATTTATCGATTAGTTATATAGTGAGAGACGTATGGGTATGCCATCGGAATTAACCACGTAAGTCCGAGGATATTCGGCAATTATTTTGGTTGTGAGGACGAGTAGTACGTGCATGTATAATCTGTTGTTAAATAAAAGAATGTAATGTATGCTTAATACTGCTAAGGATAAATGGTATGTTGTTTGTCTCTGGAATGGGTTGATAGGGTTCTCATGGTAGTTTTAAAGTTGGGTATCTTAAAGTACCTTAGGCTTCCATCTGATTTTCAGTCTTTGCTGTTATCAGAATTGATTATTTCGTTCCATTTATCTTGTGCTTTTTCAGCAAGGTAAAGAGTCTCACCATTTGCATTCTTGTTGCAGATGGCGGCCCCTCCTAACATCTTTTGGGATCCGGCAGGGCATCTTCACACAAATGCCTTGCACTGGGAGGGTTTTCCTCGACTACTTTGGGAATCCTTAAGGTCATTCGATTATACAGAGCCTCCACAATATGATGCAGTAGAATATCAGGAAGAAGGCATTTATCGAGCTCGAGTCAGAATGACTATCCCTCAACACCCACTTCGTTCCCAATGGCAACCCATTGAAATTGAAGTGATGGGTTATCGAATAGTTGACACCATTGAAGGAGCAGCACTAGAAGCTATCTATGTTTTCTGTAATCAGCATCCTAGGGAAGTCGCAGGACAGCCCATTGGTTTATTTGCTACGACAGATCCTAATGAGCCAGAATGGAATCTCAGGGTAGTCCCTGAGAGTCATAGACTGGAAGGTCCACCGGAAGAAGCACTTCGAGGCATGATGCTGTTTATGAATGTGCAGTATCATTATCAATTGTTACTGCATCGTGAGATGGGCCAATTGGTCAATGCTGCGTGAAGTCTCTATAGGGAAGCTGATAGACATATCACCCAAGTAGATCAACTTCAAGCTTTGGTGATTGAGAAAGATGGAATCATTGCTACCCAGAATGAGACTATTCATCATCGAGAAGATCAAATCAATGAGAGTGATGCGACAATCACCCAACGCAACACGATCATTGAATTTCTTCAAGAGCAGATTCATGATCTCATTCTCGAAGTTGACGATGCCAATGCACACATAATTGAGCTTCAATAGCAGCCTGTGCCTCCTACAGTACCGGCACCATAAGAAGAAGAAGAAGATCCCGAAGAAATTGAGGGAGTCTCCGAGATTGATTCTAAGCACGGAGATCCTGTCATCAGTCCCCATCATTCCTCTTCGGGTAGTCAGTCATCAGTGGGCAATTTTTATGACTTTTAGTTGTGGTTGAGTGAGTGATAGTCTAGCTGTAATTAGTGTAGAAAAATGTGATACAGGCGGTGTGTAGTCTATCTAGGGCTAGAGCCACTTGTTGTATATGTGGCATGTGCACTTAGGCAATGGCTTGTAATGGTTTAAGTGTGCTGATGTAAGATGTAAGGATCACCAGTGTTTATATAGTAATCCAAAGCTTGTGTTTTACCATCCTACTTTATCTTCCTGCATCTGAATAAGTTGATTGAATGGAGCATATGAATTACATTTCTGTTTGGTAATTGGATATTATCTGAAATTGGAGTAAGAATATGGTTGATAATGGATATCTCTCCTTTATTTCAGATGGTTTAGCTGCCCTCGTGCCCGATCTCGGGTGTAAGGGTAGCACCTTGCTTTGTTTTCGATTAGTAGATCCAATCTATTATGGTTATTCTTTGTTCATCAAAGATTTAGCTTAATATCTGCATGATTAGGCCTTCGAAAGAGTTAAATGATCCAGCAGTACTTTTGATGCTTTGTATTAACCTAAAGAGGGATTGTTCCGGGAATCAGCTTTCTGTTTGTTTTTAGGCCTTTGTTTCGGTTGCTATTCCGTTATCTTTCATATTTGTTAGGCTTAGCTACGCGTAGGATGTTTCGATTATGCAGTGAAAGCTTAACCGTCGTAGATTGAATTAGCTTATTGATTACAGAGCAAGTTTATTTTACCATCGGACACATGTGCTATGCTTAAATACTTAGATCCGATCTGCTACTGGAAGACAATCGGCTCTTTACAGCCGATATCGGGGATCACCCGATGAGCCGATCATGGCTCGGACTAATGTTTGGACGTGTCTGTGCGTGCAGGAAACTAACTGATATCACTTCTACACCTTCCTGATCAGGTAAAGGTCAAGTGGCACGCCTAACAACCCAGACATCAGGTCGTGTGCCGGATCCTGGGCCATTGACCGAGGGACCGGAGCCCACCAGCAGTCCCGGGAGCCTCCAGGCTCCTCGTGTTGCCTGTCGCTGCTTGTCGGTGGGTTTTGACCGACAACAATATGATACATAGAGTCTACATTTGTGGAAATTTGAAGTCTCCTTTTATTGTGCAAAATTGTGATCGACTAGAGGGCTGCCATACTACTAAAATTGTCATCCCATGTTCCTCTAGTTTTGTTTTCAAGAAATCTATTCCTGCATTGTCTTTTGTTAGTACTAATCTTTTGCAGGATAGAGTTGGCAACCATCGTGTGCATTTTGATCCTGGCGCCTACATGCTTGCTGAAATTTTTGTGCAAGACGACACAGTAGAAACTTGGAAACATGGTTAGATTCCTCCTCACAATTATTTCGGTTCCAATTTTCGCAACCCCGTTCTTCTTTGTGTTGTGTGTAGGATCAATTTAGAGCACACTCAACGCCAAGGATGGCTTTTCGTCAAGGAGGGGAGAATGATGAGGACATCACCATGCTGCATACACCTGAGATTTGGTCTTATATGAGTTACAAGTCGTCACCAACTTGGTCTTCACGTCCGAGATTTAGTACTGTTCACCATCAGTCCCTGCGCACCAACTCCGTTCGTCAACATCATCGCCCGTACTTCTTCGTCGCCTGCTTACGACTACTTCCTCAACAAGTATGACTGCTTGGTGCCTCGATTGATTACTTTCTGAAGCTCGATTGACTACTTCAACAACTCGTACTACCACTTCCGATTACTTCAACAACTCATACAACTACTTCCTACTACTTCAACAACTCGTACGACTACTTCCGACTACTTCAACAACTCATATGACTACTTCCGACTACTTCAACAACTCGTAGGACTACCATGACAAGATGCAGCGTCACCTATTTTGGACCAAGTCGGCCTTGTATCGTGCCGAGCCTTAAGCCCAGGTTGAGAACGCCCTCACCTGGTCGCCCTCAACCCTAGGATGTTCCCCCCTTCGGTATAAACTCAAAAGCAGCCGCCACATTAGGGTTTGAGTTTTGTTTAGTTCTAGTTTTCCATCGAGAAACAGATCTCTTTCATTGTAACTGTGACGTCTAGTCTTTTTGCTGTGAATCAGGGCCCCCCATTCTTGTTCTACACCACTGTGGTGATTAGTCCTTTTGTGATCAGAGCTTGAATCCCTTCATATTCTTTGCTTCATATACATCTGCAATTTCAGATTGCGAGTTTACCCTTTCTTGCTCGTGTTCTTCGATTCGCTTGCAGGGAAAGCCTTCTTGCCGAGGTCAATCAGGTTGTGCTTGGTTGATAACCAACAGAGAAGAGATGTAACAGTTGCAGGGGTTCGAATCTTAACTAATTAGAAACCCAGATCGCCAACATTGTGACTCCACTAATCGAATTTGCTATAACTATAGAAAGATTGGGCTAGTGCAACATCAAGTGGTATCAGGAATTCAGGTTAACCATGAGGTATACCTTCGTGTTCCCCTTTAGATTCATCTTGTTTTGATTACCTACCGTCCACAAAAAGCTAAAAAAATTTACACTTTCTGATGTCCTATCACCTGTTTTAGCCTTTGCCTTTTCGTTTTAGATTCGTTTTGTTGAGTTTATGTCCGTAGTCGAGTCGTTGTTGCTGGTTTAGTGTGTTCGTGGTCGTAGTTCAATCGCCCATCGCTGTTTTTGTTTCCGCCGCTATCCCATCCACCTTTACCCAAACAAGTTGAGCCCTCATGTTACTTGACTTGCCCCCGCTAGCCGCCATGTTTGAACTCTCGCCGCGCGAACCCTAGATAGGTTGCAAGCTGTTGTGTGTTTTCTGCCTTGCATCGCAGCCCTTCTTTTTTTCATCTTGCGATACCTATTGCTGCATACACTAAGGATGCTTTGTCCTAAGTTGTTCGCTTGCTGAGACACTTTGCTCAGCTATATTTTTGCGTTGGAGGATAGGGATGCTTTTCCTTAGCCGCGCCGACGTGTTCTGACTTATTTTTGGCCTCCAAAAACCCTGATTCAGAGGCCCTTCCTTAAAATAGGCATAACTTTTCGCTCCAAACTCGGATTGGGGCAAACTTTTTTGCATCTATTTTTCCCCTGCTTCGCCAGGTTCGCCACTCACATATTTGCGAAATTCGCTTTCTAAGCGGGAGATCTCAAGCTCAAAAGTTTCTACACGTTTTTCGAAGCATGTGCCTGATTTTCTTTAGACCACATCTTAACTCTGTACAAGCTGAAACTTTTTTTGCTTCCATCCCGTGTATTCTCTATTCAGACAAAAATATAAAAAAAATATTTGAAAAATAAAAAAGTTGAAAAAAACAATAGGGGGATAAATTAGGGAAATAGACAAAACGATTGCATGAGTTGCTGGTTGCTTGTTCTTTGAGTTCTGTCCACGTTCTTTATTCCAACTTGTTGTGCTACGCCTACGGACATATCTTAGCTAGCAACGGTGACTAATAGTTTGGATACTTATTGAACTTTGCTAATATGCTTTCGATACTTGCTGTCTCCTTGCTATCATATTGTGCCTACCCTAAGCTACACATATACTTCTATCAGTAGAGGTTCACCTTGCAACTGTTACACTCAAGCTTGACAACAGATTGTACCACCCTGTTGGCTTTGGTAAGAACAATTGCAAGATGGTGGTAAGCCGCTTGAGATATTGCAGTCCACTTATCCACCTCCCAATCCTAGTAGTTGCTAGTTGATAGGGATAATACTTTTTGTGCTGTCTTTTGCTGTCTTCTAATAATGATAGATTGTTCATATCCACCAACTTATGATGGCATAGGTGCTGATGAGTACATTGAGTGGGAAATAGCATTAGATAAAATATTTGCTAATCATTCTATGTGTGCAAGGAGGAAAGTGCAGAATGCAACTAGTGTATTGCGAGATTCTGCTTCAACTTGGTGGGAGACGTTAAGTTCATCAGATAAACCTCAACCTTGGAATGATATGAAAATTCTTATGAGAGAAACTTTTGTTAATCCACCTCCTGTATTGAATTCTAATGATGAGGTGCATCATCTAGATGATCAATCCATTGTCATTCCTCTTGCTATGGCACAACATGAAAGAAAATGAAGTGCTCACAATCTCATGTCAAAATTCAGAACCATCTTTTCATACTGCACCTCTTACTCCTGCTGAAAATGAGAGCAAAGGTAATGCCCATGGTGCTACACTCATGGATGGTGAGACTTCTCTTGATGTGCTGAATTATTCCACCAATCATGCTTTTATAGAGCAACTGTTAGTGGAACCTACTCTTGATCCCTCTTTGTCACAAAATGACTTCCTCGATGTTCCTTGTCATAAAGATGATTTGTGTGATAATGCTTTTGCTATACATGTTTTAAAACCACACACTTGCGCTGAAATTACCCATGTTATTCATATCACTAGCGCAAACGATGAGCTCAAACTGTTGTCTTCTTTAAATACTTTGGGTTACACTGAATTTGATGTTTTCTGTAATCTAAATTGTTTGGAAGATAGACTTGTCCAATATGCTGATTTGCCATGGTCTTCTAGACACACATATCATGCTATTGGCAAATATAACAACAAAGGACAGTATATGATACATCGAGTCTACATTTGTGGAAATCTGAAGTCTCCTTTTATTGTGCAAAATTGTGATCGACTAGAGGGCTGCCATACTACTAAAATTGTCATCCCATGTTCCTCTAGTTTTGTTTTCAAGAAATCTATTCCTGCATTGTCTTTTGTTAGTACTAATCTTTTGCAGGATAGAGTTGGCAACCATCGTGTGCATTTTGATCCTATAGCCTACATGCTTGCTGAAATTTTTGTGCAAGACAATTGATAGGGACTGACCCCGGGGGTGGCCCGATCTTCACGGCAGTAGATAGAATCCCGAAGTGGTAGAAAGCCAATGGATCGGCTCTTGGTGCAATCGGCTCTTTTTTTGGATCAGCTTTTATATGAATGAAAGAGATAACTAGCTTTATACCTGCCAAGGTTGGCTGCGACCAAGCGACGGGGAGAGAGGCACCGAAACCATGATGATCTCGACTCGATCTCCGAACGATCGCATAACCACAAGCCGGGACTAACCCACACAAAAGGACCGAAATCCTAGAGCACGAATTAGGGGGTCCGAGAGGAACCTTCGCGTATACCAGCGAATCGGTCTCTCACAAGTCGATGAAGAACTCGCAAGAAATTGGGATAAGAACACTCAGCTCTTGACTGGAACACCGTATGGTGGATTGCTTAATTCATGATCAACCGGTAGTTTTGGCATGGATACAGGGGTTATTTATTCTAGGAACATCCCTCCTAGTTGGGTGTGAAAGAGTAACAGTTTTCCACTAAATAAAACTTGAAGAAAGGTGTAAAAACAGTGGCTCCCGAGAGGTTTCGTGGGGCTTCAGTCTCCCTGACCAGTCTCCACTAAAATGGCCATAACTTTTTAATGGGAAGTCCAAATGACAAGCCGTTTGTTGGAAGTGAAAGTAGACTTCAATATCTTTCTGTTCATATGCAGCACGCATCATGAAACTTGTCCAGGTGGCGCGTGGGGCTCGTGGAAGTTGACTCTGTTTTCAGCCGCTGGGGTTGATGCTTCAACTTCTGTACACTTCATGTTGTTGTTGGTGTATCTTGTAGTCTTTGGTCCAGCAGCTTCTCCCACGTGTGTAAACCTTAATAAGACATATGTGCAACATTTAGGTAGTATAGAATCCTCATTTATATTGTAATCAATTTTAGCAAGGAGAGAATTCACCTCTTGTTGTAGTTTCTTTGCACGACTTCGTGTAATTGGTCCTTGTATGGTGTAATAGCTGGGATGTCCTCATCATCCTCCCCCCCTTGAAAAGGAGTCATCCTCGACTCTTCCATCCCATGGTATGGGGAGAGATCAGCAACGTTAAAAGTTGTGCTCACACCATACTCGCTTGGAAGATCAATCTTGTATGCATTATCATTGATTCGTTCGAGTACTTTGAAAGGGCCATCGGCTCGTGGCTGTAACTTGGATTTGCGTTGTGCTGGAAAACGATCTTTGCGCAAGTGCACCCAAACCAAGTCTCCTTGTTCAAACACCATCTTCTTACGTCCTTTGTTGGCATGCTTCTCATATGACTTGGTCATCTTTTCAATGTTGGCTCGAGCTTGATCATGTAGTTTCTTGACAAATTCAGCACGCTTGCTTGCATCAAAGTTCACACGCTCCTGCAAAGGCAAAGGCAAGAGATCGATGGGAGCAGTATGTTTAAAGCCATATACAATCTCAAATGGACAAAATTTTGTGGTAGAGTGTACTGCCCTATTATATGCAAATTCCACATGAGGCAAACTTTCTTCCCAAAGCATTAAGTTCTTCTGCAAAACAGCCCGCAACATTGTTGATAAGGTGCGGTTCACAACTTCAGTTTGTCCATCACTTTGTGGATGACATGTTGTGGAGAATAGTAATCTTGTCCCAAGTTTTCCCCACAACGTTTTCCAAAAGTAGCTCAAAAACTTGGCGTCACGATCGGATACAATGGTTCGTGGTACACCATGTAAGCGCACAATTTCCCTGAAAAACAATTCAGCAATATGTGAAGCATCATCACTCTTGTGGCAAGGAATAAAGTGAGCCATTTTGCTGAAACGATCCACAACAACGAAAATTGAATCCCTTCCCCTCTTGGTTCGAGGTAACCCAAGAACAAAGTCCATAGAAATGTCTTCCCACGGGACTTTAGGAATAGGTAGAGGAGTGTATAAACCATGAGGGTTTAAGTGGGACTTAGCTTTGTGGCAGGTTACGCAGCGCAGTACGTATCTCTCCACATCTCTTCTCATCTTTGGCCAAAAGAAGTGGTCAGCCAGCACTTGCTCTATTTTCTTGGCACCAAAGTGGCCCATCAATCCACCGGCATGAGCTTCCTGCAAAAGCAATAGACGAACAGAGCAATCTGGAATGCAAAGTTTGTTAGCTCGAAACAAAAACCCATCATGCACATGGAATTTTTCCCAACCTTTGCCATCTTTGATTCAGCATCCTCTCTAATTCCCGAGCGAATTAGAAGCAATTCCATCTCCTTATAATAGTCATCAACGGACTTAGTTCCTTGTTTTAGATTTTGCAATTTATTGCGAAGATCACGATGATAACTTGAAGGCACAAAACGTCTTCGCATGACTTGCTTCATTTCAGCCCAAGTATCAATGGGAGCACGCCCCAAAACAAGCTGGTTCTCTTGAATTTGATTCCACCAAGTGAGAGAATAACCTGAAAATTCGACGGAGGCAAGATTGACTCGCTTCCGATCAGAGAGATCATGTACCCTGAAAATTTGATCACATTGTTCTGCCCATTCAAGGTATGCATCAGGGTCTTCACGTCCCGTAAACTTGGGGACACTCAACTTGATTCGAGCAAGGTTATCCAGATTATCCCTATTGCGATGATGTTGATGTCTTCCATCATGGGCAGCACCACGACGATGATCATGGTGATGTTCAAACCTTCCATGATCTGCAAAAGGATTTTCATCCTCATCAAATGCATCATCAGAATTACGATGTACCTCATCATCATGTCCAAAGTGTACATGACGACCACGCCCACGTCCTCGTCCATGCCGATTGTCACGACCAGCATGCCTACCACCACCACGACCTCCATGACCAGCTCCAAAAATTTCATGAAAATTATTCCCAAAACTTGAATTCTCATCACCAAATTCTTCATTTTGCTGTTGTGGATCTCTTCCACCATTTGGAGGAAGATGTTCATTGAGCATCCTCACCATGGCTTCCAAAAGTGAGTTTCCAAGTTGGCGTAATTCAGCTCGTGAAACTGGAGACTCCTCTTCTTCATTGTTACCACCACGAACACTTGAGTTTGAGGCTGCCATGTTAGAGTATTGCAAGAGAAAATTTGAAACTGAAAAATATATATGGAAAATAAAAACCTCACCTCTTACTCACCAAATTTTTACGCGTTCTCAAAGACTGTGAGTGTGCTAGTGTGGTAGTAACCCAGCTGTGATTAAGCGATCGAAAGGATTACGAACAAGATGTCCGGTTACCGATTTTGGTGGAGTTATAGGTGGCTGAACAAGGAAGGCTTGTAGCACTGAAAATCAAGTGTCGTTACCCACCTAAAAGTTGTTGTCACAATCTGAAAATTTGCAATAATTGTAGCAACAAGCAACCCGTGTTCTACCTCACTTTTTTTTTGTAACTCCTTTTTTCTCAACTCTCCTTTTCTGATCTTTCACTTTTTTTTTAGAACATCAACAAAGGGTGCTAAAAGATATGCAACAAAACGTAACGATGATGGTGAACAACAACAAAAAGGCGTAAACAACACAAGATCAGCAGTACTACACAAAGGTTTTGGTTGATTTTTGTGGCTGTTTTAAGTGGACTATGGGTGTGGAACAAAGAACACAATATGGATAACAAAATTTATGATGAACAAAGGATGATATGAGGATAGAACCTACCGTGGCAACCTGAAATCTGATACCAAATGATAGGGACTGACCCCGGAGGTGGCCCGATCTTCACGGCAGTAGATAGAATCCCGAAGTGGTAGAAAGCCAATGGATCGGCTCTTGGTGCAATCGGCTCTTTTTTGGATCGGCTTTTATATGAATGAAAGAGATAACTAGCTTTATACCTACCAAGGTTGGCTGCGACCAAGCGACGGGGAGAGAGGCACCGAAACCGTGACGATCTCAACTCGATCTCCGAACGATCGCAGAACCACAAGCCGGGACTAACCCACACAAAAGGACCGAAATCCTAGAGCACGAATTAGGGGGTCCCAGAGGAACCTTCGCGTATACCGGCGAATCGGTCTCTCACAAGTCGATGAAGAACTCGCAAGTAATTGGGATAAGAACACTCAGCTCTTGACTGGAACACCGTATGGTGGATTGCTTAATTCATGATCAACCGGTAGTTTTGGCATGGATACAGGGGTTATTTATTCTAGGAACATCCCTCCTAGTTGGGTGTGAAAGAGTAACAGTTTTCCACTAAATAAAACTTGAAGAAAGGTGTAAAAACAGTGGCTCCCGAGAGGTTTCGTGGGGCTTCAGTCTCCCTGACCAGTCTCCACTAAAATGGCCATAACTTTTTAATGGGAAGTCCAAATGACAAGCCGTTTGTTGGAAGTGAAAGTAGACTTCAATATATTTCCGTTCATATGCAGCACGCATCATGAAACTTGTCCAGGTGGCGCGTGGGGCTCGTGGAAGTTGACTCTGTTTTCAGCCGCTGGGGTTGATGCTTCAACTTCTATACACTTCATGTTGTTGTTGGTGTATCTTGTAGTCTTTGGTCCAGCAGCTTCTCCCACGTGTGTAAACCTTAATAAGACATATGTGCAACATTTAGGTAGTATAGAATCCTCATTTATATTGTAATCAATTTTAGCAAGGAGAGAATTCACCTCTTGTTGTAGTTTCTTTGCACGACTTCGTGTAATTGGTCCTTGTATTGGTGTAATAGCTGGGATGTCCTCATCAACGACACACTAGAAACTTGGAAACATGGTCAGATTCCTCCTCACAATTATTTCAGTTCCATTTTCGCAACCCTGTTCTCCTTTGTGTTGTGTGCAGGATCAGTTTAGAGCACACTCAACGCCAAGGATGGCTTTTCGTCAAGAAGGGGAGAATGATGAGGACATCACCATGCTGCATACACCCGAGATTTGGTCTTCTATGAGTTACAAGTTGTCACCAACTTGGTCTTCACATCGAGATTTGGTATTGTTTACCATCAGTCCCTGCGCACCAACTCCATCCGTCGACATCGTTGCCCGTACTTCTTCGTCGCCTACTTACGACTACTTCTTGAAAAAGGACGACTACTCGGTGCCTCGATCGATTACTTTCTGAAGTTCGATCGACTACTTCAACAACTCGTACGACTAGTTCCTACTACTTCAACTACTCGTACGACTACTTCCGACTACTTCAACAACTCATACGACTAGTTCCGACTACTTCAACAACTCGTACAACTACTTCCTGTGTCATCACGACAAGGTGTTGCTTCGCCTATTTTTTTTCCAAGTCGGCCTTGTATCGTGTCAGACCTTAAGCCCAGGTTGAGGATGCCCCCACCTAGGACGTTCCCACCTTTGGTATAAAATCAGTAGCAGCTGCCACATTAAAGTTTGGGTTTTGTTTAGTTCTAGTTTTCCATTGAGAAAGAGATCTCTTTCATTGTAATTGTGATATCGAGTCCTTTTGCTATGAATCAGGGCCCCGTTCTTGTTCTACACCACTGTGGCGATTAGTCCTTTTGTGATCAGAGCTTGAACCCCTTCTCGTTCTTTGCTTCATATACATTTGCAATTTCAGATTGCGACTTTACCCTTTATTGCTTGTGTTCTCCAATTCGCTTGCAGGGAAAGCCTTCTTGGTGAGGTCAATCAGGTTGTGCTTGGTTGATAACCAACGGAACAGCGGTTTAATGGTTGCAGGGGTTCGAATCGTGAATGATTCGAAACCTGGATCACCAATATCGTGACTCCACCAATCGAATTTGCCATACCTATCGAAAGATCAGGCGAGTGCTACATCACGTACCTTCCTTACCTTCTCACCTATACAGTAGTTATGATTGGGAGAGAGATGCTTTCCTTTTGAACTAATCCGTGGAGAATCTTTTGGTACTGGGTGGAAACACCAACTGGTACTAATGTGGATCTTTAAGTACGAGGTGGTGTTACTAACCGATACTAATATGTGTTGAGGCATTAGTATCGGCCCATCGGGTAGTGACACGAACCGGTACTAATGTGGACCTTTTAGTACCGGTTGATGTTACACCAACCCGTACTAAAGGTCTGTATAGGCTTCCATCCACTCCAGAAATACTGGTATGAACAGGACTCGGTTGTGACATCCTAGGTATTTAAAATGCTAAAAACAAGTGTCATGAATTTAGCATCATTCATAATAAACAAAGAACAATTCAAATCATGCATCTCTTTTAGGAATACATGTGCATGTATGTGTGCATATAAGATTTTTCATAAATATATTCATAACCATACATGCTCAACTTGTCATGAATTTAGCATCATTCATAATAAACAAGAACAATTCAAATCATGCATCTCTTTTAGGAATACATGTGCATGTATGTGTGCATATAAGATTTTTCATAAATATGTTCATAACCATACATGCTCAACTTGTCATAAACAAAATGTAGCATAAAAACACACTCATATTTTAGTACCTTACAAAGTGTACTTCAAACACCATTTGCAAATTCAAGTTTTAAACACATGAGATGAATAGGAATTCAAATCCTAGTAGTATTAAATTTAAAATAACTTCTGAACTAAAGCTCAAATGAACTTTGATCCAAAACAAAAGTCGTAGAGTTTTAAATTCCCTGCAAGTTTCATGTTGGCAGATTTCAAAGTTTTCTTGCAAACTTTTGAGAAAAATTCATTTGAACTCAGGCCCTCACTCTTTCTCTCTCTTCGAGAGGCAGTGGCCGACGGTCACCTGGCCAGCGATGCCTGCCACGAGCCGCGCCAAAGGGCAGCGCCCCGACAGGCCCCGATAGGCTTGAGGCCGAATCACCCTCCCCTGCCCTGAATCCACCCATGCTCGATGCGCTCGCGCCACGCAGCCGTCGATTCTTGACGGCCGAGCCATGACACGCCGGCGATGCCGTGCCCTTACCGTGGCCTTCTCCCGGCCGTGCCTCCCTCTGTTGCACCGCGTCCAGCTCCACCTCCCCTCTCCCTCGCATGCCTATAAAAGGCCACCCGAGCCCAAACCTGCACGCGCACCCAAGCTCCCACGGTTGCCATTGCCGGCGGTGAGCCCCTCTGTGTTGAACTTGCCCCTTCGGCCCTCCTCCGCCCAAGCTAGCCCCTGGAATTGGTTCCCCACGAGCCACTGAAACTCTCCGGCCTAGCCCCATACGCCCAGCCTCATCGGACCACACCGCGCGCCACCACCGAGTAAGGCTGCCGCAGCCCACCCTCCTCCGTCCACCCCAGCCCCAACCGAGCACACCAACAGGTTTCCCTCGCATCTCTCGTGCTTCCCCACCCCTTTCCCCTCGCCGGATTTCAGCCCCAACCATGGCAGCCCCGCCCAGAGACTACATTGCAATCGTCAAGTTCTTTTTAGGGTCCTTTCTGCTAGATCTAGGGACCTATCTGCGAGAACTTGAGTTAACTTTTGTTTTCAAGAGGCTGTCAATTGTAAAATCAATCTAAAATCATAGAAAAATTAGAAAATGCAACTAAAATTTGTTGTGACCCTCTTGATGAATCCACAACTTTTGCACAAAATAATGACTAGTTACAAACTATAACTTGATCTAAAATTAATATTGTTTTAAATAGCCCATAAATGTATCTCTTGATCTAGGACTGTAATCTAGTCTCTGCTTGTTAAGACTTGGGCAAAAAAATCAAGGCCAGAACAAATCTCTACCGGTAGGTCTTACTAGACCTTGTTTGATGTGCTATTTTGCTAGAGTTGCTATTCATATAAGGGTTGAAACTTTTAAAGTACAGTAACCTCGATGCATAAATGCTATGAAAAAAGTTTGGAACTTTTTACTTCTGTCTAACTTGCTCATATGTTTTTAGTTAAGAAAAGCTACATTAAATCAAAGTAACTAGTTCTAATGCTTAGAAAAATAAGAAATTTTAACCAGAGACTACTTTTAAGAAGATTATTATGTTGGAAATGTTTGAGACACAGAAACTTGGTGAAACTGCCAGTAGAAATAAATCTTAATTAATGTAGATGTATATTGACTTATTTTTTATGCTCTCAATCTTGCACACTAAAACCTAAAAAATTTACAGTAGACTCACCATATGTTTAGGAGTACTCCGTAAAATGTTGAGCATCAGGTTTTGCATGGTTTGTTTGGTATAAATGGATCTTGATCCTAGCAGTAGCTGTTTAACATTTTTTCCATGATTAATCTGCTGAATGAAAATGAAAATTTTACAGTGAGTTTGTAATTAAGTAATGTGCTCTGCATAAAAATCTCAACACCAGAAACTATCTCTTGTAGTTATTTTGTTTTTAATCCATGCTTACTTTTAAAATATAGCCGTTTATGAAATGACAAAATCCCTCACTTACTTAATGAAGTTAGTTAATCTAGATACTACTTGATAAATGGCTGACAAGAAAAAGAAAATGAAGTGCTTTACAACTTAACTTGAGTTTTGTTGAATTACAACTTTATAGTGAAATAATTATTTATCTTGTACCATTAAAACAACTCATACAAATGCATTCATATAGAATCGACGACTCTCATCGACGGAACCTACGAGCTGGTGCCGGAGCCCGAGAGTGAGCAGCACAAAGCTCGGATCAATCTAACTGAAGTCATCAAAGACCCGAATCAAAGTTCAAAAGAGCCGATGGCTAGCTTTGCTCAAAAAGGCAAGCCCAGGAGCATAACCCCTATTTTTTAAACTTATGCAACTTTTACTTATATATGGTATTATGCATTAAGTTTGTAGGAGTGGATCGAAACCCTAGATGCATGATCCTAGGTACCTATAATATGAACACTAGCCTGTGTCGGTCACTAGATTGCCATGCTAATAGGACTTCGGTAAAGTTGAGTGATTTCCTGTCACTCGTGAGATATAGGAGTTGCTTGTTTTACTTATATTGAATCATAAGGTCGACGGACAGGGCTTTGTTATGATATTCTTGTTGATGATTGAGTCTCCATTTGTTTCGCAAAAATGCTAAGGTCGTGGTGTGTGGTAGTGGTGGTTAATTTTTTGAACGTACTAACCACATGCTGAGAATATGGTAATCGGTAAGCAAAAGTACCTGATTGAACCAGGGCGTGGAACATACTACCCCACCATGTTGACATCGTTCCCATGGGCCCATGGTGAGTGCAAGAGCAGCCACGGCCAGCGTCGTTTCGTGGTTCGTGGACCTCTGTACTCAAGGACGGTGGCCCTGTTCCTGTAACGCCCCAGTTCCAAATATGGCTCAGTTCTATTCGCACGTTGAGTAAAACACGCACTTGCACCAACCCCGCTTATGCTTTCGTCCTCGCTTCGCGTAAAAGGGTTAACCCAAGGGTTGAAATGCACTTGGCACTTGGGTTTATATGTTGGTGAGACTCACCCTCAACTAGCAAGGTGGGACAACTCCCCACACATGCCATGCCACTCACACTTGGACCACTAGTGGGCTCAAATTCATTCTTGTTGGGCCGGGATGTCACATACACCCCCCCTAAAGGACCCGACGTCCTCGTCGGCAACATACCCGCACACTGGGGCAATCGACCAGGAACTTTCCCTCTTAGCACATGTCGTCCATGCGTCTAGTACCAGCACACATGCCATGCCGTGTGACCACACACGGGTCCACACGCGCCATGCGCCATATGTCCGCGTCCCTAGCACGCACACGCCCGTGTAACCGTGAGGGTTGGCTCTGATACCAATTGTAACGCCCCAGTTCCAAATATTGTGACGCCCCAGTTCCAAATATGGCTCAGTTCTACTCGCACGTTGAGTAAAACACGCACTCGCACCAACCCCGCTTACGCTTTCGTCCTCGCTTCGCGTAAAAGGGTTAACCCGAGGGTTGAAATGCACTTGGCACTTGGGTTTATATGTTGGTGAGACTCACCCTCAACTAGCAAGGTGGGACAACTCCCCACACATGCCATGCCACTCACACTTGGACCACTAGTGGGCTCAAATTCATTCTTGTTGGGCCGGGATGTCACAGTTCCATGAACGGGAATAAAGGGGAAAAGTTGAAGGTGTGACTCCGGGAGTAACCACATGATGTGTGTTTAGGTTTGCCTTGCAAGGTTAAGTAATTTGATTCGAATTGTCCATTTCTCGTGGCCATTGAGACTGCTTAACCCTTTTACCATATAGAGTAAGTAGAGGAACAATGATGATGATTAATGTAGTTGGATTCTCAATTAATTTTTCCACCATGCATGATATGGATAGTTGCTTACCTAGAATGGTTAATCAACTAGAACTTGATGCTAAAACTTGAAAGTAAGGACTCGTTATTAGATGCTTTTTTAGCAAAAACAACCCTCAGCCAAAAGCCTTGCATGTTTAGGAGTCGGCTAAGTATATACTACTAGTCAGGTAAGTCTTACTGAGTATTTGTAGATACAGCCTTGCTTGTGGCTTTGTTTTTAGGTGAGACCTTTGAGGACATGATTGCTAGTTTGACTTGGCCGTGTACTCTTCCTCCTAATTGGTCGGTGGAATGGGATGCATCCCCGGCCAACGATGATAATGCTGAATGATGTCATGTACAGGCTTTATCATGATATCTTGTATCGTTGTTAGAACTATCGTTTATTTTCCGCTGCACTATTAAACTCTGAAAGTACTTGTCTGTGAATATTTTTGAACTTGATTTGTAATAATAATTCCTGTTGAACTCTGTGATGTAAAATTTATGGATTGTTGTAATCTCTAGGCTCACCTTCATGTGGGTTGTATGTATGCATTGTTTCGATCAAAATTCCAGTGGTTGCATCGGGATGTTACCCGACAGAATGTAGTTTTACTACGTTTTAGGTGCGTGTTGGCCCGGATTGACTCTACGGTGATGGTTAGCGCACTTAAGCTGGATTAATTCAGTCGGTTCTACCACATCAGTACTAAAAGAAATCCAAATCTTAAAGAGTAAGATGTCTCAAAAATTCCAAAAAATTAATTCAAACCTAGGAAGAGGTGAGCGATTTTTCATATAAAATACATGCACGTGCGATGCATAGGATTTGAACTTAGGACCTCTTGCTTTGTGTAGCTTTCTTAACATCTCACCTACATAATACATCTAACTTGGAAGGATATGCTTTACTTTTGAATTCACCATGAATTCATAGGTAAGGTACTAATGTGTAGGCATTAGATCAGGTGCTAATGATTTTGTGGTGGGTGGAAGGCCATTTTTTCCGGTGAAAGTTTATCCACAAGTGTAGCATAACCATCCCCCCTCTCCCTCATCATTTATTTAATCTTGGTAATTGATTGGTTAGTTGAAAAGGATGTTAATTGCATCTCAGTAACTGTCACACCCAGTTTTTAAAAGAAAACCGAATGCATAACTATATATATGCCACGATAAATTTCATATATATAATGATGTCATAATGAAACAATGAGCAACAATGTCATGGAAAAAAGACTTACAATGACTAAAATTCTATTAGAGATATACAGCTTTATCTTGGAAATGACGACTCCACACTTCACAGGCAATCTACCGGGGGTTGTCTGTAACACCCTAATGTAAAATTCCGAGATTTATAATGAATTTAATTATGACACTCAGGTAAATAGCATGGTCACACCCTAGAGTTTTAGTATGTTTTTATGTGTAAATTGTGGCAAAGGTGTGTTTAATATGTGTAATGCTAAGGAAAAGTGTTGTTTATATAATTATATTTAACTAGAGGTCCTTTTGTGCTAAATGGGTAGATATGGAGGGAAAAGTTCAAAAGCATGAGGATTGTTTTGCAAAATATGGAAACTTGCATTTAAATCGCGAATATATGTAAAACTACTTTTGGATATATGTGTAGTGTAGTTTTATCTATAGGATTTACATAAAGTTTGAAAATGTTACTAAGTTTATAGTAACTTCAAAACTGTTGCTCTACTGCAGACGAACCTTAAAGGAAAGTTGTAGAGCTTGAAAAACTATGCACTTTTGCTTTTGGGACCATCTCCATTTGAGCACTGGTTTAAAAGTTATAAGTGCTTTGCAGTGGAGTCCCTATGTTTCTCTGATTTTGCGTTTCACTCCTCTTCTTCTACCTCCCTCTCTTCTTCCCCTGCTTCTCCTCAGCTACACGCCGCCGCGTGCGCCCGGCCCTGAGCGCCGTCCTGTGGCTCTGCGCCCCTCTGCGCCCCGTTCCACGCGTCGTGCTCCCCTTTCCTCCATCGCCCTAGTTTCCCCTGCTAGCTCCTCGCCCGAGTGCCACGCTGCTTGCGGCACTGCCAGTGCCGCCCACCAGCACCTCTGCCCGACCGCCGCAATCTTTTGGTCGCCACCCCGTAGCAGCTCAAAGCCGAGGCACTGCTTGCTCTTGCCTTCCTCCTCTTTTCCATTTGCCTATAAAACGCTGCATCGGGTCCTGCTCGTGCGCCCCCAATACCGCCGCCTCTCCATTGCGCCGACGAGCTCCTGTCTACCACGGGATTCCCTCCTCAGCCCTCTCCCTCCCCAAATTGGCAGCACACTCACCTCCCGCGGCCCCCACCGTACCCCCCCAGCTCGGCCCCTCCTTCCCCCGGACGCCGGAGCGCCGCCGCCGCAGCTCACCCCCGACCACCGTCTCTGGCTCACGTCGACAGCTCCCCTCCGGCCACCTCAAGCTCGCCCAAGACCACCAGAAAGTAGCCTGAGCTTCCCTCATGCTCTCCCTTCCCTTGCCCCTCACCGCCGGTGAACCCCATAGCCGGATTTTAGTCGGAGCTGTGCTCCTTCCCCACGGCCGGCCATGGCTGGATCCAATTGCTTGGATCAGTTTAGTCTTAGGGGGTTTTCTGTAAAAGCTAAGGACTGGTTTATAGAAAGAGTGTTTGTTATTTCATATGCGTGTGTTTTCTGTCTTGTAAAATTCGTAGAAAACCACAGAAAAATCCAAAAATTGTAAAATTAGTTTTGTTAGAAAGTAGATTTCAAACCCTACAACTTTGGTTTATGCAATTTGACATGAAACTAGATACTTTTGTACCTAGTTTAGACTTAAAATTAAAGGGTAAATAGTATATAGCTTCTACATTTTAACTTTACTTCTCATGATTTTTAGCATGAAAATTCTATAAGCTAGGTATAACCTTGTGTTAAAATTTCAAACCTAGCTTTGTTTTGTAACTTAACTTCTTTTGAATTTAGGCAATTCAAATCTGAAAAGTTTTAAAGTTAGCTAAGCATGTTCTTGAAACCTAATTAGTTAAGATCTTTGTATCATCCTCTAATGTGTTGATGACTAGTGTGTAATTAAATTTCCAAAACTTTATAATCCTATTTATTTAAAGTTGAATTTAAATTTGGAATTCAAATTCAAATTCAAATGTTTTAGTCTCTATTTACAATAAATTCAATAGTGTGACCGTAATCTAACTATAAATGATGAATCAAGACTCAACCCCCCTTGCCTCATGGGTTCGTGAATGTCAATTTATGGATTGCAATTTTATCATGAAATAAAAATCGTTACTTAAGCATCATTTTAAATAAACTATTGCATATCATGTAGAATCAACGACACTCGACGACGGATACTACGAGTTGGTCGTAGAACCAGAACAAGGGTTTTCCGAAGACCCCGCGAACGTCGCCAAGGAACTAACTGAAGCCCCGAACCAAGGTTCGGAAGTCTCTGATACTTCTGTCCCCAACCCCACTCAAGAAGGCAAGCCCCGGACATATCCCACTACTTTATTTACACTGCAATCTAAGTCTATTTATCTATACTATGCATTACGTCTAGGAGTTGTGATGAAACCCTAGATGCATAAATCTTAGAAACCAATGTATCGAACCCGAGTCCTTATCGTATTAGACGCTCTGCTAAATAGGGCCGGTAGAAGTCGAGTGATTTTCTGTCACTCGCGCGATATAGGAGTTGCATGTTTACTGTTTTGCAATCACTATAAGGATGACGGACAGGATCATGTGTTGTATCATGATCGGAGGTTTTACCCTGTCTGTTTCGTTAAAAGTTGTTAAGGTCGATATGTGTGGTAGTGGTGGCTAAGCGTTTGAACAGTACTAGCCACATGCCGCGAAATATGGTAAAGCGGTAAGCCTAGTAACCAATCGGCCCGGTAAGTGGACATACCTCCCACCACTCGATCTTTATTTTATGTTCACACGCACAGACGTGTGGGAGTACGTTCTGCAAGGCAGACAGGAATATGGGTTTTGTAGTCGCGCTACAGACGTATGTCCTGCACAATTGGAGTGCGTACGGTCCTGCAGTTGCTTGTGGTGGCCTGTCCACGAGTCAGAATGAAAGGAAAACGGTTGCTTCGGAACGATCTTTGGATGTTCCAAGCGTGTGCGTTAGGTTTACCCTTGCAAGGTTGAATCTCGATTCAGGATCGTCCGCCTCTCACGATGAATGAGACTGCTTATCCCTTCTGCCACATCGAGTAAAAAGTGTAATTGTTGATGGAATAATCTTGATGGATGATAATCTATATCTTGCTTGTTTAGTATAGGTGCTTACCTAGAATGGCTAATCAAGCTAGAATCTGAAAGCTAAAACTTGAAAGTAAGTTATACTCTTTGTTGCTTTTCAGCTAAAAATAACCCAGAACCTATGCAATACCTTCATGAGTCTAGTTATGGGCTAAAGTATACCCAATCCCAGGTAAGCCTTGCTGAGTATTAGAATACTCAGTCTTGCTAGCATCATTTGCAGGTATAAGCTTCAAGAATCCCACGGACAACCCTATGTGGCCCACGTCCATTCCTTTTGGCTGGTCCGTGGAGTGGGACCCGTCCCCGGCTGGCAGTGACCCTCCGGAATGACACCAGGCCCTGGGCTAAGCATGGTGTCCGCCTTTGAGACGTGTGAAGTCGCATAAACTTTTCTTTCCACTGTGTGTTTGGACAAGCTGTTACGCTTGTCAGTTTGAACACTGTTTGTATAAGTTTACTTATGTTTGAGCTCGGTTTGTAATAATGTATGAATGATTGTAAATTAAAAGTTGATGAGCTATCCTGTGATTGTAAACTCGCCTTCGTGCGAGGTAAACCTGCTTCGATCCTGTTGAACCGTGGTTGTATCGGGCGGAGACCCGACAGACCAATGGATTGTTCCGTTTGAAGTGCGTTAAGCTAATGGCAGTTGTACAGTGATCATTAGCGCACTTGAGCCGGAATAATTCAGACGGTTCTGCCACAGCTGGTATCAGAGCTGTAGGTTTACTTTTACATCTGGAAATGCTCTTAAAAATGTTTTCAGAATAAAATTTGGCCAACAAATGAATTTACAAACATGCGTTGGATTCGTTAAGGTTGTGCTTAATTCGTAAAGCCCTAGGGATGTATATGGGAAATATCAGGTGGCAATTAGAGTATATATATAATATTCTGACTTGCAACACTACTTTCTGTCAAAACTTAAATTCCTGCACAATCCAACCTTACTTCCTGTAACGACACCTGCGATCGTGAGGTAAGAAGGTAAGGATCCTCAGCCAACTGAGGGAGCTTGGCCTTCCTGTCGGTGATGCGAACCGAACGCTGAATCTCAAGCAGTGGCCTACTTGAGATGCTGCCAATATATCAACTTAGGTTGAATATATTGGGAGTAGATGGTTCGGTGCAGGGTATGGCGATCGCTGTTCATACCCCTGCATTTTGCGGTAACCCCGTGAATACGTTATTTCGATGACGTATGTTAATGTTGTCTGTACGGCGGTAATTGTACAGATGTTGTTCCTATAGTGAACAGTAATGTTTGGGGACACTTTCATGTCGTGCTGCCATGAAAGGTTCATGATATATATATGTGTGTTTTTCTGTAGGTACACTAACCACGATTAATAGGTTAAGACGGATAGGATTTATCGACTAGTTATTAGGGAGTGTCGTATGTATTATGCCACCGAAATTAACTACGTAAGTCTAAAGTTATTCGGCAGTTGTTTTGGTTGTGAGGACGAATAGTACGTGCATGCATTATCAAACAAATGAGTGCAATGTATGTTTAAATTCTGTTAAGAAGGAATAGTGTGTTATTTGTCTCTAGAATGGGTTGATAGGACTTTCATGATAGTCCTAAGTTGAGTGTTATAAGTATCTTAGGTATCCATATGACTTCTAGCCTTCTGCTATTATCAGACTTGACTACCTTATTCCATTTATCTTGTGATTTCTCCGCAAGGTAAAAAGTCTCACCATTTGCATTCTTGTTGCAGATGGCAGCCCCTCTTAACGTCTTTCGGGATTCGGCAGGGCATCTCCACATGGATGCCTTGCATTGGGAAGGTTTTCCTCGCTTACTTTGGGAATCCTTAAGGGCATTTGATTATGCAGAACCTCCACAGTATGACGCGGTAGAACATCAAGAGGACGGTATTCATCGAGCCCGAGTCAGGATGATTATCCCTCAACATCCTTTCCGTTCTCAGTGGCAGACCATTGAAGTTATTGTGATGGGCTATCGTATAGTGGACATGATTGAAGGAGTCTCCGAATTTGACTCTGAGCACGGAGATCCTGTTATTAGTCCCCATCATTCCTCTTCGGGCAGCCAGTCCTCAGTGGGTAACTTGGATGACTTTTAGGTCGGGTGGGTGACAGTCTAGTTGTACTTAGTGTAGTAAAGTGTAAAATAGGTAGTGTGTAGTTTACCTAGGTCTGGGGCCACTTGTTGTATATGTGGCATGTGTAGTTAGGTAATGGCTGGTAGTGGTTTAGGTGTGCTGATGTGAGATGTAAGGATCACCAGTGTCTATACAGTAATCCAAAACCTGTGTTTTTATCCTACTTTATCTTCTTGCATCTGAATGAGTGGATTGAATGGAGCATATGAATCGCATTCCTATTTAGTAATTGTATATCATCTGAAATGTGGAGTAAGGATATAATTGACAATGGATATCTCCTTTATTTCAGATGGTTGGAGCTACTCGCGGAACCCCAGAAGGATTCCGAACAGATCAGGCTAGTGGTTCTCAACAACCACCACCCCCACCTCCAAATCTGGCCGAGGTCATGGCTCGCCAAACGGAACTCCTTAACCAGCTTGTACAGGCTCAAATGGGCCATTTCCATCAACAATCTCGAGGCCAAAATGAACCTCTATCGGCCAGTTATCAAGACTTCCTCAGCACTCAACCCCCATTATTCCATAAGGCAGATGAGCCTCTGGATGCAGACGCTTGGCTTCGAACTATCGAGTCCAAGTTCGCCTTATTACCAGTCCTATGTTCAGATGAGAATAAGGTGCTCTTTGCAGCCCAGCAACTCCAAGGCACCGCTCGTTTATGGTGGGATCAGTTTCATGCCCTGCAAGCTGCAGATCATGTCGTCACCTGGGATGAATTTCGGACGGCGTTTCGAGCGCATCATATACCGGAGGGACTCATTGAGCGAAAGCTCAATGAATTTTTGAATTTGACCCAAGGTACCCGCACTGTTATACAGTACGCACAAGTCTTTAATCACTTGTGCCAATATGCGGGATCTCATGCGGACACGGATGCCCGCAAGTGTGATCGTTTTCGCCGAGGTCTAAACACCAAACTTAAGGAATAGCTGAATTTGGTAAAGGCCAATAATTTCAATGAGCTAGTCAACATGGCCATTACTCAGGAAGATTGCATTTCAGCCCATAGAGCGGAGAAGAAAAGGAAGACACCAACAGGGCCTACAACTTCACAACCGTCAAGGTATCGTTTGGTCCCAAGCACTGCTCCCCGAGCCCCGCCTCGAAGTAATTTGCCTGGCAGATGGGTAACTAGACCACCCCAACAGGCACAATTCAACCGACCACCTACACCTCAATTTCAGCAACAACAGCAACAAGGACTGCGGTCGAGCTTTCCGTCAGCTACGCAAGGAAACAACAATTATCGTTGCTTTAACTGCGGAAGCCCATCCCATTTTATTAAAGATTGCCCTCAACCTAGGAAATCTTTCCAAGGGCAAACATTTAGTCCAACCAGCAAGAGCAAGGGCAAGAAACATGTGGTTCAGGTCCGCCAAGGGAGAGTAAACCTCACCACACTCTCCGAACTTCCTGAAGGGGCACCGATAATGACGGGTACATTTTCTATCAACTATCACCTCGTTATCGTTCTTTTTGATACTGGTGCCACCCATAGTTTTATTAGTATGGATTGTGGAACTAAAGTGGGCTTGGATATCCATTCCATAAATGAAGCCTATAGGATCATAACTCCTGGTGGTAAGATTTTGTCCAATTCAGCTGGGTAGTCATTTAATCAAAACAGATCTACTCGTATTAGACCTAAAGGGAATGGATGTCCTTTTAGTTATGAATTGGATGACCCAGCATCATGTGTCTTTAGATATCTCTTCCTGAAATGTTGAGATAAGTTCATCCGAGTATGAACCTACCATTCTCCACCTCCCACAACAACAGTACCTTAACCCTTGCACTTATGCTGCAACTGGGATCAAGCTAAAGGACATCCCTATCGTCTGCGAGTATCCAGATGTCTTTCCAGACGATTTGCCTGGAATGCCCCCAGATAGAGATATCGAGTTTATCATAGAACTCCAACCTGGTACAGCCCCTATCTCTAAGAGACCTTACCGTATGCCTCCTAATGAGTTCGCCGAGTTAAAAACCCAACTCCAAGATCTCTTAGACAAAGGTTTCATTCGTCCGAGTGCATCACCATGGGGTTGTCCAGCCTTGTTTGTGAAAAAGAAAGACAATAGCTTGAGGCTGTGTGTGGATTATCGTCCTCTCAATGCGGTGACTATCAAAAATAAATATCCCCTACCCCGCATTGATATTCTCTTCGATCAGTTAGCCGGAGCTAAAGTATTTTCTAAAATAGATCTTCGTTTCGGCTATCATCAAATTAAGATTCGGCCCAGTGATATTCCAAAAACAGCTTTCTCCACTCGATATGGTCTATACGAGTATCTGGTCATGTCGTTTGGTCTTACCAATGCTCCAGCATATTTCATGTACCTTATGAATTCTGTGTTCATGCAAGAACTCGACAAATTTGTCGTAGTTTTTATTGATGACATCCTAATCTATTCCAAAACCCCAGAAGATCATGCTAAACATCTTCATGTCATCCTTCAGCGATTAAGAGACCACCATCTGTATGCCAAATTCTCCAAGTGTGAGTTCTGGTTAGATACTGTGAAATTTCTGGGCCATACTATTTCTGCTGATGGTATACCGTCGATCCCAGTAAGGTACAGGAATTGATGGAATGGAAACCTCCCACGACAGTCCATCAAATCCGTAGCTTTCTTGGTCTAGCTGGCTATTACCATCGCTTCATTCCTAACTTCTCTAGAATAGCCAAACCTATGACCGAGCTACTAAAGAAAGGTGTCAAATTTTCTTGGGATCAAAAATGCGAAGCTGCATTCCACACTCTCAGAGATCATCTTACGACTGCTCCAGTCTTAGCTCAACCAGATGTGTCAAAACCCTTTGATATCTATTGTGATGCTTCAGGAACTGGACTTGGTTGTGTACTTATGCAGGACAACCGAGTAATCGCATATGCATCACGAGCACTTAGAGTTCATGAGCAGAACTACCCTACCCATGATCTCGAACTTGCAGCTGTCATTCATGCCTTAAAAATCTAGAGACACCATCTAATGGGTACGAAGTGTCATATTTACACTGACCACAAAAGCCTCAAATATATCTTTACACAAGCAGATCTGAATATGAGGCAAAGGCGCTGGCTAGAACTTATCAAAGATTATGACTTGGAAGTGCATTATCATCCGGGCAAGGCCAATGTCGTTGCGGATGCACTTAGTCGCAAGGCACATTGTTTTTGTCTATCTGTTGAAGCTTTCAACGAAACTCTTTGCTGGGAGATGGGAAAGCTCAACCTAGAAATCATTTCTCAAGGTGACTTGAACCATCTTTCGGTTGAAGCCACACTTAGTGATAGTATTGTTCTAGCGCAACAGCGTAATAAAGGGATCAAGATCATTAAACAGAAGATAACACAAGGAAAAGGGAAGTATAAATGCTTCCAAGTGGATCCCGAAGGAGTTTTATGGTTCAACGAACGCATTGTTGTACCTAAAGACCATAAGCTCCGCAAGCAAATAATGGACGAGGCTCACCTGTCCAAATTCTCTATGCACCCTGGTAGTACGAAGATGTATCAGGATTTGAAACAAAATTTTTGGTGGACTCGTATGAAATGAGAAATTGCCAAGTACGTCTCAGAGTGTGATATCTGCCAAAGAGTCAAAGCCAGTCATCTGAAGACCCCTGGTATCCTTCAACCTTTATCCATTCCCTCGTGGAAGTGGGAGGATATTAGTATGGATTTTATCGTGGGTTTACCCAATACTTCTCTGAGACATGACTCTATTGGGCAATCGTTGATCGATTAACCAAGACTGCACATTTCCTTCCCGTGCATACTACGTATAATGCCAAGAAGTATGCCGAAATTTATTTAGATCAAATTGTTCGTCTTCATGGAATACCTAAGACGATCATTTCTGATCGTGGAGCACAATTTATCGCTCGATTCTGGGAGCAACTACAAGATGCTCTTGGAACTAAGTTAATTCGAAGCTCTGCATATCATCCTCAAACGGATGGACAGACTGAAAGGATAAATCAGATTTTGGAACACATGCTTAGAGCTTGTGTACTTCAGTTTGACAAGAATTGGGATAAATGTTTATCGCTGGCAGAATTTTCTTATAATAACAGTTATCAGACAAGCATTAAGATGGCCCCATTTGAAGCATTGTACGGTCGGCGATGCCGAACTCCTTTGAGTTGGTCACAAACCGGCGAGCGTAAAGTCTTTGGGCCCGATCTAGTTGTAGAAGTAGAGGATAAGGTAAGGATTATCCAGAATAATCTAAAGGCCGCCCAATCTCGACAGAAAAGCTACGCTGATATACGAAGAAGATCATTACAATTTCAAATCGAAGACTTCGTATATCTTCGAGTATCTCCTACCCGAGGTGTTCAAAGATTCGGTGTAAAAGGGAAACTTGCTCCTCGATACATCGGACCCTTTGAAATCCTTGAAATCTGTGGACCCGTAGCTTACCGCCTTCAACTTCCTTCTCAATTAGCGGCCATCCATAATATCTTTCATGTGTCCCAACTCAGAAAGTATGTTAAACTTCCTACCGAAATCATCGATTCCCAAACTATCGAGATCGAACCTGATTTGACCTATATAGAACATCCAATCAGAGTGTTAGACACTAAAGAAAGGAGTACTAGAAGAAAAACTATTAGGATGTACAAGATTCAGTGGAACCATCACACGGAAGAAGAAGCAACATGGGAAACTGAATCTTATCTTCAGCATAATTTCTCCAACTTCTTCCAAGCCAATCTCCGACATTGATCATCCAACTTCTTCTGTCCTAGAATCTCGGGATGAGATTCTTTTTAGGGGGGAAAGCTATGACACTCAGGTAAATAGCATGGTCACACCCTAGAGTTTTAGTATGTTTTTATGTGTAAAATGTGGCAAAGGTGTGTTTAATATGTGTAATGCTAAGGAAAAGTGTTGTTTATATAATTATATTTAACTAGAGGTCCTTTTGTGCTAAATGGGTAGATATTGAGGGAAAAGTTCAAAAGCATGAGGATTGTTTTGCAAAAGATGGAAACTTGCGTTTAAATCGCGAATATATGTAAAACTACTTTTGGATATATGTGTAGTGTAGTTTTATCTATAGGATTTACATAAAGTTTGAAAATGTTACTAAGTTTATAGTAACTTCAAAACTGTTGCTCTACTGCAGATGAACCTTAAAGCAAAGTTGTAGAGCTTGAAAAACTATGCACTTTTGCTTTTGGGACCATCTCCATTTGAGCACTGGTTTAAAAGTTATAAGTGCTTTGCAGTGTAGTCCCTGTGTTTCTTTGATTTTGCGTTTCAGTCCTCTTCTTCTACCTCCCTCTCTTCTTCCCCTGCTTCTCCTCTGCTACACGCCGCCGAGTGCGCTCGGCCCTGAGCGCCGTCCTGTGGCTCTGCGCCCCTCTGCGCCCCGCTCCACGCGTCGTGCTGCACTTTCCTCCATCGCCCTAGTTTCCCCTGCTAGCTCCTCGCCCGAGTGCCACGCTGCTTGCGGCACTGCCGGCACCACCCGCCAGCACCTCTGCCCGAACGCTGCAATCTTCTGGTCGCCACCCCTTAGCGGCTCAAAGCCGAGGCACTGCTTGCTCTTGCCTTCCTCCTCTTTTCCATTTGCCTATAAAACGCTACATCGGGTCCTGCTCGTGCCCCCCAATACCGCTGCCTCTCCATTGCGCCGACGAGCTCCTGTCCGCCACGGGATTCCCTCCTCAGCCCTTTCCCTCCCCAAATTGGCAGCACACTCACCTCCCGCGGCCCCCACCGTACCCCCCAGCTCGGCCCCTCCTTCCCCCGGACGCCGGAGCGCCGCCGCCGCAGCTCACCCCCGACCACCGTCTCTGGCTCACGTCGACAGCTCCCCTCCGGCCACCTCAAGCTCGCCCAAGACCACCAGAAAGTAGCCTGAGCTTCCCTCGTGCTCTCCCTTCCCTTGCCCCTCACCGCCGGTGAACCCCATAGCCGGATTTTAGTTGGAGCTGTGCTCCTTCCCCACGGCCGGCCATGGCTGGATCCAATTGCTTGGATCAGTTTAGTATTAGGGGGTTTTCTGTAAAAGCTAAGGACTGGTTTATAGAAAGAGTGTTTGTTATTTCATATGCGTGTGTTTTCTGTCTTGTAAAATTCGTAGAAAACCACAGAAAAATCCAAAAATTGTAAAATTAGTTTTGTTAGAAAGTAGATTTCAAACCCTACAACTTTGGTTTATGCAATTTGACATGAAACTAGATACTTTTGTACCTAGTTTAGACTTAAAATTAAAGGGTAAATAGTATATAGCTTCTACATTTTAACTTTACTTCTCATGATTTTTAGCATGAAAATTCTATAAGCTAGGTATAACCTTGTGTTAAAATTTCAAACCTAGCTTTGTTTTGTAACTTAACTTCTTTTGAATTTAGGCAATTCAAATCTGAAAAGTTTTAAAGTTAGCTAAGCATGTTCTTGAAACCTAATTAGTTAAGATCTTTGTATCATCCTCTAATTTGTTGATGACTAGTGTGTAATTAAATTTCCAAAACTTTATAATCCTATTTATTTAAAGTTGAATTTAAATTTGGAATTCAAATTCAAATTCAAATGTTTTAGTCTCTATTTACAATAAATTCAATAGTGTGACCGTAATCTAACTATAAATGATGAATCAAGACTCAACCCCCCTTGCCTCATGGGTTCGTGAATGTCAATTTATGGATTGCAATTTTATCATGAAATAAAAATCGTTACTTAAGCATCATTTTAAATAAACTATTGCATATCATGTAGAATCAACGACACTCGACGACGGATACTACGAGTTGGTCGTAGAACCAGAACAAGGGTTTTCCGAAGACCCCGCGAACGTCGCCAAGGAACTAACTGAAGCCCCGAACCAAGGTTCGGAAGTCTCTGATACTTCTGTCCCCAACCCCACTCAAGATGGCAAGCCCCGGACATATCCCACTACTTTATTTACACTGCAATCTAAGTCTATTTATCTATACTATGCATTACGTCTAGGAGTTGTGATGAAACTCTAGATGCATAAATCTTAGAAACTAATGTATCGAACCCGAGTCCTTATCGTATTAGACGCTCTGCTAAATAGGGCCGGTAGAAGTCGAGTGATTTTCTGTCACTCGCGCGATATAGGAGTTGCATGTTTACTGTTTTGCAATCACTATAAGGATGACGGACAGGATCATGTGTTGTATCATGATCGGAGGTTTTACCCTGTCTGTTTCGTTAAAAGTTGTTAAGGTCGATATGTGTGGTAGTGGTGGCTAAGCGTTTGAACAGTACTAGCCACATGCCGTGAAATATGGTAAAGCGGTAAGCCTAGTAACCAATCGGCCCGGTAAGTGGACATACCTCCCACCACTCGATCTTTATTTTATGTTCACACGCACAGACATGTGGGAGTACGTTCTGCAAGGCAGACAGGAATATGGGTTTTGTAGTCGCGCTACAGACGTATGTCCTGCACAATTGGTGTGCGTACGGTCCTGCAGTTGCTTGTGGTGGCCTGTGCACGAGTCGGAATGAAAGGCAAACGGTTGCTTCGGAACGATCTTTGGATGTTCCAAGCGTGTGCGTTAGGTTTACCCTTGCAAGGTTGAATCTCGATTCAGGAATCGTCCGCCTCTCACTATGAATGAGACTGCTTATCCCTTCTGCCACATCGAGTAAAAAGTGTAATTGTTGATGGAATAATCTTGATGGATGATAATCTATATCTTGCTTGTTTAGTATAGGTGCTTACCTAGAATGGCTAATCAAGCTAGAATCTGAAAGCTAAAACTTGAAAGTAAGTTATACTCTTTGTTGCTTTTCAGCTAAAAATAACCCAGAACCTATGCAATACCTTCATGAGTCTAGTCATGGGCTAAAGTATACCCAATCCCAGGTAAGCCTTGCTGAGTATTAGAATACTCAGTCTTGCTAGCATCATTTGCAGGTATAACCTTCGAGAATCCCACGGACAACCCTATGTGGCCCACGTCCATTCCTTTTGGCTGGTCCGTGGAGTGGGACCCGTCCCCGGCTGGCAGTGACCCTCCGAAATGACACCAGGCCCTGGGCTAAGCATGGTGTCCGCCTTTGCGACATGTGTAGTCGCGTAAACTTTTCTTTCCGCTGTGTGTTTGGACAAGCTGTTACGCTTGTCAGTTTGAACACTGTTTGTATAAGTTTACTTATGTTTGAGCTCGGTTTGTAATAATGTATGAATGACTGTAAATTAAAAGTTGATGAGCTATTTTGTGATTGTAAACTCGCCTTCGTGCGAGGTAAACCTGCTTCGATCCTATTGAACCGTGGTTATATCGGGCGGAGACCCGACAGACCAATGGATTGTTCCGTTTGAAGTGAGTTAAGCTAATGGCAGTTTTATAGTGATCATTAGCGCACTTGAGCCGGAATAATTCAGGCGGTTCTGCCACATTAATTTGGCTCCAGTAATTTTTCTAAGGATATATTTTGCCTAGCTTGCATTTATTTATAATTTAGTTCACAAAGAATTAAAATTTATTTTAGCTCAACATGTTTGTGCATTCATGCTGGTGCATAAGTTTTATTTGGTTGAGTGTATAGGAGTTGAATTCAAATTTGAGTCGAATTCAAATAGATTTGAGTTGTTTTAAAAAAGAAAAGGAAGGAAACAGGAAAGTAGGACAGTCATTCCTTCTTTTCTCAGTCATTACTTCTTTTCTCAGTCATTTCTTCTTTTCTCAGTCATTCCTTCTTTTCTCAGTCATTCTCGCAGCCCTCTCTCTCTGGTAGTCCGGCCCCACCTGTCGGCCCCTTCTTCCTCCTCCCTCCACCGGCCGCGCAACGCCCGCCGCGATCTTCGTCGGCCTTTCCCCGAGCGCGCCCCCCCGAGATCCCTAGCTTCCCTCTTTAAACCACCCCGCGCCCTCTGCACCCTTATCCCCTACCTCGTAGCCGCCGCCCCAAACCCTAAACCGCCGCCCGCTCGCTCCGCCGCGCAGCATCTCCTGCTTCGCCGTGGACCCGCCGCCCCGTTGCACCTCCGCCCCTGCCAACCCCCGCATCAGTTTCGCCTCACCTCCAGGAAGCTTCCCAAGCTCTTCCCTCACGACCCCGACCCGTGTAGCGCCGGAATTGCACCGAGGATTGCCGCCGGTAAATTACTCCTCGCCCTCGATTCCTCACCGCTGGTGGTTCCCTGACTGTCTTAACCCCCGTAGCACCTCCGCAGGAGCACCACGAGCCGACCCGTGGTGATCAGAAGCTCAGAGCAGGCCTGCATCAACCTTCTCCACGAGCGCCGGCCGTCTTCGCCGCTCGGACCTCGCCGCCGTCACCCTTGCACGGCCATTCAGCCCGAATTGAGCCCTCGGTGAGCATCAGCACATCCCCCTGATCCTTTTGGCGTTAGATGTTGTAGATCTTAGCTTGTCCCTAGGCCAGAATGCCGCACGCCGGTGTGCGCTGCCATGCAGGACCACCTCCGCTGCCGCGCGCGCAGCCCAGAGCACCCCGAGCCTCGCCTTAGCCGTAGGAAGATCACGCATGCCGCGCTGATCATGCCGGACCCTGGGCCCAGTCGATTTGACCCCCGGAGCATCGATTTCGATGAACTCCGGCGAGCCCCGAGCCGCGCCGCCGTGGAACAAGGTCGCGGTGAGTTCCGCCGCCGACAGCGCTCCCTTTTAACCTTAACCGCCCGATCTGAGATCAACGCGTAAGATTAGATCATGTACCCCTTCAATCCCGGCCCTCCGATCTAAATCCAACAGACCCAATTCCATCGTTCAGATCGGACCATCCGATCCAGATCGGACCGTCCGTTTTCCCAATTCAGATCGGACCGTCCGGACCCTCGCCGTGCAGATCGGATCGTCCGAACCGGAACTCGCCCGAACCGTCCGATCCAGATCCGACGGCCCAGAAGAGAAGATACCGCTTCAACCGTGCAGTTTTGTTAAAGAGCCCCTGAGTTCTTTCGGAATCAACCCGCAGTCCACCCCCGTTCAAAAGTAATTCCAATTGAGCCCCTATTTTTGCACCAAAGCCCCTGAGCTTTCCAGAAATAGGGTCCGCCATCCCTGGACGCGTAGTTTTGCAGTCTAACCCCGAAGTTTATAGGTTAATTATGTATAAGTCCCTGGTTTTCACGCAGAACCTCCTAAGAACCTTCTGTTTTCTTACAGAAAAGTCCCTAGAGCTTGTTTTAGCCCTAGTTTTCGCGTCTTAGCTCCGTTTTAGGTGGTTTTCGTGCTCACGCGATCGTTGTAACGCGTAGAATAGCTTTAGCTCAGTATTGTGTGCTGTTTTATTGTATTGTTGTGCTATTTTTTATCTTTTGCCCTTGTTTGCATGTATGTGCTTATGTGGACCATGCTTGGACGTTTCAATCGTAAGTAGACGTTGAGCCACCGGAGGAGTACCAGGAGCCACATTCGTCAAAGCCCTTTGAGCAGTAGGAGGAGAACTTTGAGGAAGGCAAGTATAACATGAACATCCTATCACTTGTAAATACAATTTCATACTGCATTTTAATACTGTAAGCCTATAAGGATTCCCTAGCCACTTTTATCCTTTATATAAATACCTTGGGTTGCATTTTGGTTAAGTTGTGCTAGGTGCTGTGCTCTCACATATTATGGTCCTTTTAATTAAATTTGATTAATGGTATATGCAACTTGGTTCTAAGAGTGGACCTCTGTGCTGTGTGCTTGAGCGGCTCACGTCTCGTTAAAATATGTTTTTATAGAAACATGGTTTAGGGGGCCAGCACGATGTTTAGTGCTTGGTTGGCCACTCTCCATAAGGACCGGTTCATAGAGCGACAATCTGGGACAACCGCGCAACCACAAGACTCGAATGGGACGGTCTTGGCTTATTAATTAGGTCATTTTTGGTTTGGAAGTAACTTACCTGTGGGGCAAGAGGGGTGGTAAGCTTCTATGGCCCTCGCGCTACGAGGCTTGGTCTGTGCTATGTGCTTGTACCCCCTCGAGGCTTGCTCCATGGTCACTGATCCAGAATTCTTAGCGGTTACACCTTACCAACGTGTCCTTTGTAACGGCCTCGTAGTGTGCTTGTTAGTCATCTCACCTAAGGAAATGTGATGAACAACTATTGTAGTTCACGACTTGTGGGTAAAGATGTGCAACCTCTCGAGAGTGTAAAACTGGTATACTAGCCGTGCTCACGGTTATGAGCAGCCCAGATCTTCCGTCTGATTAGTGGGGTTTATCTTTGGTGGGTTGGCTTGGTTTATACTAGACTCATGATAATTTTAATTATTTATGTAACTTGGGTTATGGTAATTCATCCACATGTAGTAAATAGCTTTAATAAAATTTGCCAAGATTAAAAGCTAATGCAGTTGAGACAGCTAATTGTAGGGCCTCATCATTCGTGTTATACTTGTTGAGTACAAGTTGTGTACTCACACTTGCCCTCTCCAGTCTTTTGTTCTCTTTGGGATATCTTCAACTGCTGCTCAGTACTAGGTGACGTGGAGGACTACATCAGCGGACTCGATGATTTCTAGGCGTTTGTCTCCCAGCCGACATCCCTGTGGCGCCCTATTCTTCATGTATTCATTTTACGCTTCCGCACTCCTTAAACTGATTCTTGATTCAGTTGTAATAAAGAACTCATTTACAATTTAAATTTATTTCGTGATATGTGTTGTGATATTTTGATAATTCTATTGTATATATGTGTGACTTGATCCTGACGCATATATGATTGCTCGGTTTATGCTCTTATAAATCGGGTGTGACATTGTCAGACCCAGAGTCACGGGACTGCGCACATGCAATGAATATTCTAGAATAAGGGATGGGGCATGTCCCATACCTTATACCTATTGTAAACTACTCGGACACGAGTAGAACTAGTTGGAACAGAAGGAAACTACCCGAGTAGCCCTCAAGTAGGACTCCTAAGCTCGTATCTGACTAGGATATCTGTAACCCTGTCCCCCAAACTATATAAGGGTGGGCAGGGATCCCCTCCAAATCAATCCACATCTAAGGCAATACAAACCACCACACAGGACGTAGTGTATTACGCACCTTGCCGTGTGAACCTGTCTAAATTTTTCTATTCCTTGCACTTTTGAGTTCCTGATCTTGGCGATACCTCGCATACAACTGACCACCTCGGGGGTATCCCTCAGTGGGCTTGGCCGTAAAACACCGATAGCTAGCGCGCCAGGTAGGGGTGATCACCGACGATCCCTAGAGAACTCGATGGCATCATTCAACCTCACCGTTGTGCTAGAAGAAGGCGCGGCTTTCATCTTCGGCTCCTGGGTCTGCATCGCCGATGGCTCTGGTGACTTCGGCAGCCACCTCGCCAAACCTAGGGAGCCGGAGGCATCAACGCCAACATCCAGTCGCGACATCGACGAACACGCTGACAATCTCGGCGAGATCCAAATTTCCAATCTAATCGGAAATCATGAGAGAGAATCCGGGTTCAGCTCAGCTCCAACTCGTGTCGGGTCCGAACTCGAGTTTCCGTTCAAACTCCACATCACAGCCACCATTTATCGGGAGGCTCTACAGTTTGAGCCCGTATCCGCATTGGAAAAGGACTTCGATGATCTATTTCAACTCAAACTCCAACCTTAGCTCGTGCCATAACATCGATGTGCCGCTACTACTTCGACTTCGTGAGGACGCTTGAGCGACCCGCCAACGACTCTTTCGACTACTTGTCTCGACTAGATAACTAGTCAAGAGCGGGCCTCGTACTGTCAATAACTAGTTGGAATCGACTCCGATTAGTCAGGCTTCATCAACAAACTGTCGCGGCTCCATCGACGAGCGCTACGGCTTCATCGGCAATCGCCCACGAATAAAGCTAAGTTACATATACCTTTCCCGACTTGTTCTCCACAAGATCGACTACTTATCTGTGTACACCTCTTGATGGGCGTGAAACCCTCCAGAGCTACACTTCGCCGCCTACTTTACGCGCAACACACATTCTCCTCGCTGAAGGGTTGAAAACCCTCACCGACTACTTCATGCCAACGAGCATTCTCCTTGTCTCAACGACGACTACTTTTTCCTGCATTCGTTCTCTTCTCTTAAGGGTCGCTAATCTACTCGGGTTGCACATGTCTTAATCCATAAAACCTCGATTCTTCTATCACGCCTAACACCTCTACGCGTACACGGGATAAAGATCTCATACACGCTATGAGCAACGGCTAAAACAGGACCAGTTGCTTAAACGTAACAGGTGGACTACTCCAGTTCGCTCGGCACATCTCCAATGGCTCCGCTAGCTCCCAGGCACAGGGGTTGGGCGCCAATAACTACTCGACATGGCTGCTACGGCTCACCTAGCTCATAAGCTCGGTGGCTGGACGCCACGAAACTACTCAGAATACTCGCAAAAGAACCCAATTTAAGAGGCTTTCGAGGATTTACCTTGGGAAGATAATTGTTTAACCATTATTTTCGGGGATTTTATTCCGAAATAAGGGGTTTTTTTAAATTTTTAACCTAGAGGTCTTATCTAGCCATTAAATTAGGGATAAGATTTGTTTTGAGTGGTAAGCTAGGATTTCTTTGGGGGAAGATATTTGTTTAACCATTTTTTCAGGAATGTCATCCTAAAAAAGGGGTTTTCAAATTTTTGAGCCAATTTTCCTATTTTAATCATCAATTCAAATTCTTAACTTATTCTACAATGCATGCCACGACCTTTAAGATCTTTTTTCCAAACCTGAGAATTTGGATTCAAGACTCGAGGGCTGCAGGACACGTGTCATCAATGGCTTATTTTTCAAATTCATTTGGAAGATAAACACCAGAAGATTCAAGACTAATTTGACCCTCAGCCTGATTCTTCGATTCAACTTAAGGCTTGAAGGCTACTCCATATGGAGTGCGATTTTATCGCACCCCATATAAAAGAAGACTTAAGACTACTCAGGGCATGAGCACCTCATAGCCTCGAGGATGCCAAAGAAGTACTCAGAAGACACCTTCAAGTCGGAGTTTCAGAAGAACTCAAAGATGCCTTCAGAAGTACTGGAAAGCCTGCAGTACTCGGCTACAAAGAGCTCGGGGGCTTGTTAGACCCGGGGCCACGGGACTGCGCACATGGCATGAATATTCTAGAATAAGAGATGGGGAATGTCCTATACATTATACCTATTGTAAGCTACTCGGACATGATTAGGACTAGTCAGAAAAAAAAGGAAACTATCCGAGCAACACTCGGGTAGGACTCCTAAGCTCATATCTGGCTAGGATATCTATAACCCTGTCCCCCCAGACTATACAAGGGCGGGCATGGACCATCTCGAAACCAATCCGCACCTAAGGCAATACAAACTACCACAAAAGGCGTAGGGTATTACATACCTTGCGGCCCGAACCTTTCTAAATCTTTATATTCCTTGCACCTTCGAGTTCCTGATCTTGGCGACACCTCACCTACAACCTACCACCTGGGGGGTATCCCTTGGTGGGTTTGGCAGTAAAACAATGATAGGGGTTGCGTACGCCTAGAACTTAGCAATATCTTCTGAGTAGCGGTTTTAGCAAGTGTGAGTACACTTATGTTTGGTACTTATCAAGTGTATGAGGAAATAAATGGCATGCAAAGGTTACACAAGGATAAAGGTTGGTTGTTTGACTGCGATTAGCATTTTAATAAATATTAAATTATTAGCAACCTAATCATTATTATATAAGGGTTTTCCAACCCACATTTATGATAAAAGAGATATAACTGAAAAATCAATAAAAGCTTAATCAATTAAATACCTGAACTAAAGCACATATTCGATATAAGTTGTCATGCGAGGGTCCAGCCGCTCTTGACTGTGAGCACAACTGATATATTAGTTTTACACTCTGCAGATATCACACACTTTACCCACAAGTCGTGTTACCCGTCACACAGTGCTGATCAGGCACTATCATCACACTTCCGTGGTATGACTGCACGGGTACACTACGAGGCCTTTATAAAGACTCTCTAACAAGTAGTAGCCCACTAAGATTTCATCAGCTAGGTGAGTGTACCCTCCCCAAGGGGAGACCAAAATCCAAATGAAAGTTTAGACCCTTGACAAGCCGAGTACCCCTCTTGAACCTAGTCCCCCCTCTTGCGCCTTTCGGTAAGCTACTAGCAAGCTAGAGAAATCAAATTAATTAGCTAAGACCAGAGCCCATTAGTTCTTGTGGTTGCACTGTTGTCCCAGTTGGTCACTCCATGGTTTAATTAATCATGTTCATCAAACAAGCCAGTTGATCCATAGAGCAGTAAACAGTAGTTCAAGTAGTGTTCATCATCATTAAACCACCCATAACCAAAGTATAGTAGCTAAGCATACTACCAAGCAATAAAGATAAACCCGGCTTCGAGGACATGGATAAAAAAGGATAATTAATGGGCCCCATCATATTAATGCATGCAAGCATAAATGTAAACAAAGGTTATTAGGACAGAAGCATGATCAAGGAAAACACTTGCCTTCATTCCAAAGAATAGCTGCCAGAATCTTCAACTCTTGTTCCTCTTAACCTTCAGAGCTCTCAAACTGCGTTCCTTCTACTCGCAACAAGCATCGGCACAAACATACAAGAAATAAACAAACACAACAAAGAACAATACATCAAAACAAGGGAAAAGCTATAAAAGAGCGCACTAAAGGATAGGGCTCAAAGCTACGATCACAAAAGCGCAAGAAACACTAAAAATGGAGCTATTGTTGAAAACATATAGCTATCAGAAGATTTGTATTATAATAGAAAAGAAAACTATAAGCTATTTTTATTTTAATTAAGAAAACATATGTAAAGGATATTTAAAAGAAATATCCAAGATTATACTTAACTCATACTAATTTATATTCATAAACATGAGATAAACTTAGTCATATTCTATTTACTGTTGGCGTTTGTTAGCATCATCACTAGGATCGTTAATCCCTAACAATGGTGCCTGAAACGCCGTGTGGTATTTCTTACGTCACAGATAATTCCGCAAGCGCACGGAATACCATTGTAGCATTTTACCCGTGAGTAATCTCGGGTGTCGTATTTATATTTTCGCAGGGAAGGCGGCGATTATAGAATAAGTAAGTTCATGATCAAATATTGGTTGAGTATTTGATTGTATAAACATGGGTAAGATATATATTGATAATGAGGTAGTGTGACACACAAGTTACTCAAGCTCAAACTCAAGCAAAGATATAGGCAAGGAGAAAGGAAGAAGACACATACTCGGGACATATGTACTTCTATTTAGATATATAGTTTGTACTATACACTCATACACATACATATGATTATCCTCAGCTCTAGGCTCCCAGGCACTATTGAGAGGATTGCACATGATTGGTAGAGGAGCCACCAGACAACTCGGCTACTTTATGGACCACCTACGGCCACTACCCGAACGGGAGGGTTACGCTGGACGGACAGGGCTATTACCACCTGCCGCCTACCTCATCAAACCATGGGATAGGACTGCATCCGGCAACACTAACTAGCCCAGACACCATGTCTACGCTAATAAGCGATACTCTAGCATCCCGCGAGGAGCCCCCACCCTCCGAACCAGACATCACACTAGAGCAAACATATGAATACCGGAACCGTTACCGTGGCACTAGATTTACTCTTCGAATCATGCAAGGCATAAGGTATGAATACAAACAAATCATAGCATACGAGTCTGACACCGCAGTATATAAACTAGGCAAGTACATAAATCTAGAAGATAACTCTATTAAAGATATCCGTGAATTACAAAGAAAAGGAAGAGATAAACCCATACTGAACACTCCTAGGAAACCTTGGGAACCCGAAGAGAGCTACTTTAGCCTAAACTCCACTAACCTATGGACTAAGCAAGATAGAAACTTGAGAGAGAGCAACTTGAGGTGTGTCTTAATTCTAACCCCCCTCATATTTATAGGTGCGTCCAAGGGGTGTTCCTGCCATGCAAATAGCTGGAGCCTTGGAGAACCGATGTTGGGGACCAATTGGGAGGCACCATGTTGAACAACTAAGTCGGTGGAGTTGGTCCGGGTTCGGCCGACCCAAGCCTGGCTCCAACCGGCCTAATCTTTGGCTGGGTGGCTGACAGATGGGCTCTCAAGCCAATGGTGCACAGCTTGGTGCTATTAAGGTGGTTCCATGTCCTAGTGGGCTGTTTGATCCATGTGAGGCTAAATGGTGTGTTCTAATTGGTCAATAGCTCTTGCCTTAGATTCAAGGGTGTGTTTTCCCTCCATTTCTGCTGAAATCCCTTCATAGCACTATTTTCCAAGGGACATATGGAAATCACAGTATTCTAGATAAATATGCATGCAAGAAATGCTAGTTCTCCCAATTTTCTGATCAAATTGATGGTCGAAATTGAGCTGTAACAAGCGTCAACATTTATCAAATTTTGGTTTAACTTATGCCAATTAATTATTTAACTTGTAAATAAAATAGGTGAGAACATCTAACGTAAAACTATGTGATTCGTGTTTAACTAAATAATTTATACTAAAAGACACATTTATGTTGGTATTACTAAATTTAACATTAATTAAGAAACCGGGGTAGAACTCTAATTTGCTTTTAATTAGAAAAGCTAGTTGAAATAGGAATTGATCAAATTAATTCTAAATTTCATTATAAAACACAAACTATGGTAAAACATCACAAGTAAATGATAGCTCACGCTAAAACAAAGCTAACGCATCAGGAACAGATTAAAACAGAGCTAAAACGGTGAATGTACGAGCGAAACAGTGTTGCAGGGATCTAAACGCGAAACATAGATTTTAGGGGATAATCTGCTAAAGTTCAAGAACGAACAATGAGGGGATTCCGTTTTATATCTTACTTATGGCGGGGACGGATGGAACCAGAACTTGTGGCAGCGCACTGCTCCGTTGGCGGCGGCGCTTACAGGGGGGCGCTTACCGGCGGTGGGGCTGTGGTGCGTGGTGGGTAAGCTCGTGGTGGCGTCGGCTTTGGCTGGCGTCCACCAGGGTGGCCGCATCGGCTTGCCATAGCCTCGGTGACTCGGTGGAGAAGGCAGCGAATAGGTGTGGCGGCGCTGGGCAGGAGCGACGCAGGTGGGTCAGGGCGACCTGCTGGCGCGGTATAGGGCTGCAGGGCGCTCGGGAATAGGGAGAAAGGTGCGGGTGACGTAACGGCCGGGCACGATCGCGCCGTGCATTACAAGGCGAGGCAGGAGGGCGGTACGTGGCAGGGGGCATGCGGTGGTAGGGTAGGGCGTGATGCACATAGGGGAGAGAGGCGAGGCAGTGCTGGCGTGCTGCGCATGGAGGCCAGGAGGGCCGCTAATGTTAGGGTTCACGTGCGCGGGTGTGATGCGACCCATCGCAGAAGGCCTAGCTACGGCTCACCACCGCAGTTGCTGTCGTTGTTTTACCGCCACACCCACCGAGGGATACTCACGAGGTCATGATTTGTAGATAGGGTGTCACCAAGATCAGGAACTCCAAGGTTTAAGGAATACAAGGTTTACATAGGTTCGGACCGCTGAGAGCGTAATACCCTACGTCCAGTGTGGTTTGTATTTCCTTAGGTGGTGATCGGGTGATCTCCTGGGTGATTCCCCATTTGGAGGGGGTCCCTTTCCGCCCTTATATAGTCTGGGGGGACAGTATATATGGAAGTCCTAGTCGGATACAAGCCTAGGAGTCCTATCCGAGTACTTTTCTGGTAGTTCCCTACTGTATCTGACTAGTTTTACTACTGTATGACTAGTTCTACTACGCTACGAGTAGTTACAACCAGTGTAGAGCGTGGGCCATGTCCCACCCCTTATCCTGTAAAATGTAGGTCATATGCGTAGTCCCGTATGCCCGGGTCTAGCAAGCCCCTGAGCTCTTCGTAGTTGAGTGCTGCAGGCTTCCGAGTACTTATGAAGGCATCTTCGAGTTCTCCTGAACTCCATCTTGAAGGTGTCTTCCGACTACTTCCTTGGCTACATCGAGGCTGTGAGGTGCTGATGCCCCAAGTAGTTGTCAAGTCTTCTTTTATATGGGGTGCGATGAAACTCACACTCCATATGGAGTAGCCCCCGAGTCGTAGGTTGACTCGTAGAATTAGGCTGAGGGTCAATTTAATCTTGAGTCTTCTATCCTTATTTTCCAACAGATTTGAAAAATAAGTCGCTGATGACACGTGTCCCGCAGCTCCCGAGCCTTGAATTTAAATCCCCAAGGTTTGGAATAAAGGACCCAAAGAATCATGGCGTGCAATATATGACAGTAAAGATTTGATGGTTAAGATGGGCAAGTTGGCTCAGTAATTCCAAAACCGCTTTTTTCGGGAAACATTCCCTGAAAAAATGGTTAAACAAATAATTTCTCCAAAAAATACCGCTCAAATTAGATCGTCATTGCTGAGAGCCGTGTCGTATCCAGCCCCCAAGCCTGGGAGCTAGATGAATCACATAAGATATGCTTAGTAGTCGGTGGCACTAGTCGGAGTCAGTACCGACTAGTTTTGTAGCTGAGACGAGTAGTCGAAGTAGTTGCCATCATGAAGCCGTGCATTCATCATGAAGTCCGGTAGTCGCCGACGGTTGTTGATGAACCCAACTAGTCGAAGTCGAATCCGGCGAGTAGTCATTGTAGTCAGCGACTTGTAGTCGAGCGTTCTCGTGAAGTCGGAGTAGTCGTTGGCGATTGTCGATGAAGCCAACTAATCGGAGTTGAATCCGACTCACCCAGCAACACGGTCCAGATCAGGTCCCCTGCAAGGTAAACATATAAAAGTATGTTGTAACTGATATACATGAAAATGTGTTGGGAGCAATGCCCTTGCAATAAACTCCATGTATAACTAGTCTAAAACTAGTAAATGTAGTAATACTGAAATTATGAGAGCGAGGCCCCTTTCAGTAACATAGAGTACTAGTCGGGAACTAGGAATCTATTATTGGAACTATGGGAGCGAGGCCCCTTCAGCAAACTTGAACGTATACCAGTCATGAACCAATAAACGGAGTTGTACTGGACGTACGGGAGCGAAGCCCCTTCAGTAACATATAATACTAGTCGGAAACTAGTAATATGTTACTGGAACTATGGGAGCGAGGCCCCTTCAGTAAATTTGCACGGATACCAGTCGTGAACCAGTAAACGGAGTTATACTAGAAATATGGGAGCGAGACCCCTCCAGTAACATAGAATATTAGTCGGTAACTAGTAATCAGAGCGTTACTGGAAGTGTGGGAGCGAGGCCCCTTCAGTAAACTTGCACGGATATCAGTCATGAACCAGTAGAACGGAGTTGTACTGGAAATATGGGAGCGAGACCCCTTCAATAAACTTGCACATAATACTAGTTGAAAACCAGTAGAACGGAGTTGTAGTGGAAGTATGTGAAGGTGACTGGAAGTCAATTAGCGTGGGAGAAATAAATCTTGCTGATAGCTTCAGTCGGTTCCTTGGGCGGACCATGAGAATTCACATGTTGGCCCGAAGGAATTGATGACGAGGTCCTTCACTTGATCTTGCTCAGTTCCTTGGGCAGGCCAAAACAAGCCATATGTTGCAATGCAAAGATGTCTCGGTTGGCCCAAAGGAGGTGACGACGAGGCCCTACACTTGATCTTGATCAGTTCATTGGGCAGGCCAAGACAAGCCTTAATGTTGCCACGCGAAGATGTCTCAGTTGGCCTAAAGGAAGTGACAACACAATCCTGCACATGCGTTGTTACGAAAAAAGTCATTGTGCAAAGATGACTTGGCTAGCCCGAAGGAACTCCTTGGGTGGGCCAAAACAAGTCGTATGGCGCTGAAATATGAATGAACGAACAAGCCCTGTTTTGGGTAAACTCCTTGATCCCCTGATCGAGTGGTTGAATGAATTATTTGTAAAGAAACCCCTTGTGTCGAGATAAAACTTAAGACAATGGTTAAATAAGTTCCCTAAAGATCTCCATAAAACCTCCTTGAATCGGGTCACAGTCTTCTCGTGGGCAGCCACCTTGCTGCGCCCAACCCTAGAGCGTAGAAGCCAGACGAGCATGGATAGTTGTCGATCTTGATTCGTGGGAAATTGCTGACGAAACCGTGTCACTTGCTGATGAAGCCACGCCTGTTTGTTGATGAAACCCGACTAGTCGGAATCGATTCCAACTAGTCGAAATCGATGCCATAGTCACTAGTGGAATGAGACCCGCTTCCGATTAGTTGTGTAGTTGAAGTAGTCATCGGCGGGTCGCAAAGTGCCCTTGCGAGGGTTTAATAGTCATTGAGGAATCGAGGGTCCTGCCTTCTTGGAATGGTTCTAGGCCCGACAAGTTGTCGGGGTTGGTGGCGCATAAAAGTGGGCTGGGATCGGGTAGCTTGGAGGACTCCGTGCCAATCCGATGCCGGAGCCCGCCCAACCAAGTTGAAAGCGTAGAAAGGTGGGCTGAGCCAGGTAGCTTGGAGGACCCGTACCCTTCCAATGCCTGGGCCCGCCTGACCTAGTTGGAAACGCAGAGAGGTGGGCTGAGCCGGGTAGCTTGGAGGACTCGTGCCCTTCCAATGCCTGGGCCCGCCCGACCAAATTGGAGGCGCGGAAATGTGGGCTGAGCTGGGTAGCTTGGAGGACTCATGCCCTTCCAATGCCCGAGCTCGCCCGACCTAGTTGAAAATGCAGAGAGGTGGGCTGAGCCGGGTAGCTTGGAGGACTCGTGCCCTTCCAATGCCCGGGCCCGCCTGATCAAAGATGGAGGCGCCATCATGCTACGGTGGCCGTTTGATAAGGGTAGTGTGTCGTTGATGAAGTCCGAGTAGTCGGCAGAGATGGGAGCCCTTCGATGGATGCTGGCTAGTCTTCCTCCGACTTGTAGTAAACGATCCAAATCCTCCTCCGACTTGTAGTAGACAATCCAAATCCTCCTCCGACTTGTCGTAGACGATCCAAATCCGTCTCTGACTTGTGGTAGATGATCCAAATTCTCCTTCGACTTGGTGAAGAACTTGTGGTACAGGACCTTCGATCGAGGCGGACTTGGTTCGAGGGGTTCCGGGTTGTCGATCGAGTCATCGATTACACGGTTGACGTCCATGCGGGTGGTATGGGTGCTTTAGGCTGCTTCGGGTCGGGGAAAATTGAATTCCATCAAGACCATTGGTGAGGTCGTATGGGAGCAAGGCCCCTTTAGTAAACTACGCGTATAGTCGGACTAGTAAACGGAGTGTTACTGGAAGTTTTGGAGCAAGGCCCCTTCAGTAACATAGAAAACTAGTCGAGAACTAGTAATCTGGGGGTTACTAGTAGTTTTGGGTAAGGCCCCTTCAGTAACATAGAAAACTAGCCGTGGAGTAGTAATCTTAGCGTTACTGGAAGTGTTTGATAGATAATCATGTAGGTGCTTTATTTGAGTAATTAACGGGTTCCACTAGTCATTGCCAAATGAGGCAACCACTTTTGGCAGTCGCATGGTTCGGCTGTGACAGGGTTCCCTGAGTTTAGCGAGGGATTCGTGATTAACCCGAATAATGAACATAAATAGTGACCCTAACTAAGTGGTGAAAAGGGGTGCTTTTAGGCATATGGAACCCCTTGTTTCGAGATATAATCCCAAAATAATGGTTTAAACAAACGCAACACCTAAAAGACCCTCAGAAAACCTCCTTGAATCGGGTACTTAATTCATGAGTAAATCATTAGTCGGGTAGTCCCTCGCCTTTCTTCGTAGACTTGGTGGACCTCCTAGGGCCGTCCGAAGGGTTTGACATTCAAATGCAGAATGCTTGCTCTTCGGGTGCCATGGGCATTGCCTGTGGAGGGCTTCCTCGAATCGTTCCTTCAAACTGAGAGTCCTCTTTCTGCGAGTGGATTGTTTCCTAGCTTCTGGATTGCGCTTTCGAGTTGTCTCTAGGTAGTCGAGAGGGAGCTGATAGTGGGTGGGGTTATAGGCTTCCACTTCTTCGCACTCCAGCTGCCTGGAAATGATAACATTGCGGGCATCCCGGCCAGCGTTGATGATGGCATGAAGGTCGCCCATGGAGGAGTCGTGGAGGTTACCGCTCCCCTGCAGGTTCGTCTCGATGGTGCAGTGCCTACGTTGGGCATGCTTCACATTGATGAGCCTGCGGTGTTCCTTCTGGATGTCATCTATGTCTTCTGCCTTGATGTGGGCTGAAGATTCGCTATCCATTGTTACTTCCACATCTTTGTCGAGTGGATCAATGAGGTAGTCATCGTAGTCGTCTAGCTGGACCCGCTCTAGGCCTTCACAGTCCTGGACAACGTGAATCATGATTACTTCTCGATTGGGGGCGAAGCGTGTGGCACTCCGCACCGCCTGGCCCTCATCTTCGTCATCGGATGGAGGGAGGGGTCTGCCGTCTTGAAAATTGAGTTCGTCGGGTGTGGCAATGAATCATGGTGGACTTGATTTGAGAGACCTGGAGGGTTTCATGCCCTTCCAATACCCAAACCTGTCACACCCAGTTTAGAAAAGATAACCGAATACATCCCATATGTATGCCAGGATCAAGTTCCGCACATATAGTAGACGTCACAAGCGAATATCCGAAACAAGGCATTAACGAAATAGAGTATAATAGTACTTTATTACATGATCGACAGTCTTAATCTTAAATGAATAAATAAACATCGATAAATGGCAGCAGACTTCGACTTCACAGGCAAATGACTGGGAGACATACGCCTAGTATTCTTCAAAATCTTCGGGAAACACCGGGCAATTATCTTGTTCTGAGCAGCATTATTTTAATAAAGCAAGTGTGAGTACACTTATGGTTGGTACTCAGCAAGTGGAGTAAATTATATGACATGCAAGGCTATGATCAAGGAAAAGCTGACATGGTTTGACTGCGATAAGTATTTTTAATTGGTCAAGTTTTAATTAGGCAAGCATTAGCTAAGTGTAAGTATATACCAACCCTTAAACAAAATATCTGGGGTAAAATAATCCACAACATAAGTAAATAAATAAATAAGGAACATCAATTTAGATCATCTTTAAGTTTAATTATCATGTCAGTATCCAAGCCGCTCTTAACCGTGAGCATGGCTATTATATCAGTTTTCACTCTGCAGAGGTTGTACACTTTACCCACAATTCATATTTCCCTTAATGCCCGGGTTTGCAAGGCCCTTAAACACTTCCAAGGTGAGTGGCAGGGATTCACTATGAGGCTTTTTTAAAGATTTCCTAACTTATGATAATCCTTTAAGGTTTCAGGCCGCAGTGGTCATAACCTTCCCTAATGAGGCGGTACCTTAGCCAAGGACCATAAACAAGCCTCCAAGAGGACCGAGCTATACCCCATCAACGAACTCCCCTCTTGCCCTTTCGGTAAGATCATCACAAGCTAGAGTTTCTAATTAATTAGCCAAGATTAGAGCTATATAGTATTGTGGTTGCACTGTTTTCCTGGGTGGTTCTCCATGTTCCGATTAAAACATATTGTCTTGTGATTAACAACACAACGAGCATGAACATGGATAAAAAAGGTGTAACATCATCATTGTTGTCATCATGGTGATATATTATTCCCAAACCAGAACCAGTTATAGCAACTAAGCAATAGCTACCCAACAATAAAGGTAAAACCTAGGTTGATAAGGAATGATCATAAAGACTAGGCATATCCTTAATTAGGATCCATCAAAATTAGGACACATGCATGCATATAAAGAAAAAGTTATATTTATTGTGATTTATTAGGACAAAAGAATGATCAAGGAAACACTTGCCTTCGTTAATGAACTGCTGCTGCTCGGAAACATCTTCCAAGTTCGGCTCTTGCGGACCCTCGAACCACGTATCCTCTATCGTAGCACACAAATACATACAAACAAAAAATTAATAAATAAGAAACAGTACATCAATCAATATAAACAGAGCAAAATAATGTAATAAGGCTACTGCATATGTCGTAAGGATCACATGAGCGCAAGAATCGACGTAAACGGAGTTAAAACGGAGAAATTAGGGCTAAAACATAATCCTAGGGGCTTATTTGTATAAGATTTCAAACTACAAGGGCTCTGACAGAAGAAACCGAGGGCTAGATCATAATTAAACCTTAGACTTAGGGGTTAGATTGTAAAACAGAAAGACCTAGGACTGCGGGTTCTATATTTGAAAAAGTCAGGGGCCTAATTAGAAGAAGAAGGATCAATTCGTGAATACTTTTGAATTTACATGGACTGCGGGTTGATTTCCAGAAAACTTAAGGGCGAAACCGCAAAAAGGCCACGGGTTGACTGGTAATAGAGCCAATGGCCAGGGACTCGGGGGCTGTGCGGAGCAGCGGCGGGGAACGCCGGCGGCAGCTCAGGTGGCGGCGCGCGGCGGAGCTTCGCCGGAGAAACGCGAAATCACAATTCCGGCCTCGGGTTTGGCTCGGGTCTGGTCCAGGAGATAGCCCATGTGACGGGGAGCCCAATTGGGGGGTTACGAGGGGGCATCAGGGCCCGTAGGTGGCGGCCGGTAGCGAGCGGCGGCGCGGAGCGGCGGTGAGCGATTTTGCTCACGGGAAGGAGGGGAGAGGGGGATTAACTGGCCGGGAAGGGTCCTTACCCCATGATGGAGCTCCTGCGGCTCACGGGCAACGGCGGCAGAGAGCGGCTGTGCTAGGGTTTCGCAGGCGGGGGCGGTGACTGCGGGTTGAGGGAAGCTAGGGCATAGGGCGGCGCCTTAAATAGGGGCAGCAGTAGCTCCTAGACGTGCGGGCCCAAGGTGGAGCGTGGCGGGGCAGCACCGGGGTAGACTCGGCCTTGAGCCCGAGTCTGGCTCGAGGTCGGGGATGACCCTGGTAGGTGGGTCCCGCCTGCTAGAGAGAGAAAAGGGGGAAGCAGGGAGAGGGAGGCCGGCGCGCAGAGAGTGGGCCTGGGAAGCGGATGGGCCGCGTGCAGGAGGGGAGGGAGAGAAGGGGAGAGGGTGGCCGTGGGCCGGGCCACAAAGGGAGAAACGAAAAGGGGAAAAGGAGAAAGGGAAATGGACCGGCCCAAAAGGAAAAGGAGAAGGAAAAATAAATGTTATTCAAATGCATTTAAATTTGAATTTGAATTTTAAATTCAAATGGAAAACAACCAAGAAAACAATGCAAAGGGCATGAAATGCACAACACCTATGTTTCCTTATACTTCTTTTTTATAGATAAAATAAATACTATTAAGTGGAGGTAAATGTTCTAAATTCAAAAGAATTTGAATGAAAACTTATGAATTCTAAATAAAACCTAACAAAGTTTGTTTAAACTCCTAGTTTGAAAATTAGGGTGTTACAAACCTACCCCCCTTAGAAGGAATCTCGTCCTCGAGATTCGGTTGGGCTAGCAAAGAGCTGAGGAAATTCTACCTGTAACTCGTCCTCTCGTTCCCAAGTAGCCTCATCCTCTGCATGGTGACTCCACTGAACCCTACACATCCATATCCTCTTACTCCGGGTGATTCTTTCTGTTGTGTCCAATATTTTGATCGGGTGCTCCCTATAAGTCAAATCATCATGCACATCCAGTTCCTCCAAGGGCAACTGTTCCTCTAGCGCCCTCAAACACTTCTTCAACTGTGATATATGGAACACGTTGTGCACATTTGACAGTCGCGCAGGTAGCTCTAGTTGGTAAGCTACCTCGCCTTTCCGTTCTAAGATCAAGAACGGGCCAATGTATCGAGGCAATAGCTTCCCTTTGACCTTGAATCTACGCAAACCCTGGATAGGTCACACCTTCAGATACACATAGTCTCCTTCTTCAAAAGTCAACTCTCGTTGTCGAGTATCTGCATAACTTTTCTACCTCGACTGAGCCACTTTCAAATTCTCACAGACAACCTGTACCTGTCTTTCAGCCTCTTTAATGATCTCAGGCCCGAACAACTGACTTTCACCTATCTCACTCTAATACAACGGAATTCTTCACTTCCTGCCATACAATGCCTTGAACGGTGCCATCTTCAAGCTCGTCTGATAACTGTTGTTATAAGAGAACTCTACAAATGGTAAGCTCTTATGCCAACTGCCTCCGTGTTTTAGGGCACAAGCCCTAAGCATATCTTTCAACACTTGGTTGGTCCTCTCTATCTGCCCATCAGTCTGCAGATGATAAGCGGAACTAAAATTCAACTTTGTATCCATTGACTCATGCAACTTCTGCCAAAATCGCGATGTGAACCGAGTACCTCTGTCGGACACTATCTTCTTAGGTACCCCATGCAAACACACAATCCGAGAGATATATAATTCCACTAATCGTGCCCCTGTGTAAGTAGTCTTCACTGGTATAAAGTGAGCCACCTTGGTCCATCAATCCACTACAACCCATATGGAATCATAACCATCTAATGAACGTGGCTTCTAGCACCTTCAATGGTTGTAACAAACCGGCTGGTCTCTGATGTTCTGCCTTGACCCTCTGACACACATCACATAGTGCCACATGAGCTGCAACATCACGCTTCATACCATACCACCAATATCTCTCCTTCAAATCCTGATACATCTTGGTACTGCCCGGATGGATAGAATAAGCCGAGTCATGAGCTTCCTGCAAATTTTCTCTCGAAGGTGATCCACATCGGACACACATATCCTCTTTCTGAACCATACTATCCCCTGTTCATTTTCGGTGAAGTCAGGTGCTTTGCCTGCTGCTATCATCTCCCTTATCTCCTGTATCTTAGGATCCTCAAGCTGACCCTTCCTTATCTCTTGCTCGAGGGTTGGCTCTACTTCTATAGTGATTCCTTCCGTATGAGAGACGAACCCCAGATTGAGCCGTTCAAACTCTTCGTACAACTCCCGAGGCATCTGGCTAACCATGATCGCATTCACATGACTCTTGCGACTTAAGGCATCAGCAACCACATTTGCCTTCCCTAGATGATAGTGTATCTCCAGATCATAATCCTTGATGAGCTCTAACCATCTTCGCTGTCTCAGTTGAGATCATTCTAAGTGAAAATGTACTTCAGACTCTTATGGTCGGTGTATATCTGACATTTGTGATCCAACAAATAATGCCTCCATATCTTCAAAGCATGTATCACTACTGCGAACTTCAAGTCCTGTATAGGATAGTTCTGCTCATGCTTTCTCAACTAACGGGATGCATATGCAATCACGTGTCCCTCCTGCATCAACACACAGCCAAGACCCTGCTTAGAAGCGTCACAATAGATGTCAAAACTCTTGTGAACATCAGTCATAGCCAACACCAGTGCGGTTGTCAATCTTTTTCTCAACTCATCAAAGTTGTTCTGGCACTTGACCATACAAACTTTTTGTCTTTCTCTAGTAGCGATGTAAGGGGTTTCACTATCTTAGAGAAGCCTTCTATAAATCTCCGGTAATATCCCGCGAGTGCTAAGAAACTCCAGATCTTCGACACTGTCATTGGCGGTTCCCAATTCAACACATCTCTAACCTTCCCTTGGTCCACTGCAATACCTTCTCTGGTGATAACATGACCAAGGAACGAGACCTCCTTCAACCAGAATTCACACTTGCTAAGCTTCGCATACAACTGGTTATCCCTGAGTTTTTGCAAAACAAGCCTTAGGTGTCCCTCATGTTCCTCCTCACTCCTGGACTACACAAAAATATCATCGATGAACACCAGCAAAAACTTGTCAAGATACTCCATGAACACCTTATTCATCAGATACATGAAGTAAGCTGGAGCATTAATCAACCCAAATGACATGACTGTGTATTCATAAAGCCTGTATCTGGTAGTCAAAACTGTCTTGGCAATATCTGAGGGTCATATCCTCAACTGATGATATCCAGACCTCAAATCAATTTTGGAGAATACTCTGGCTCCCTTCAATTGACAAACAGATCTTCTATACGAGTGTTGTCGGTCAAAACCCACCGGCGAGCAGCGACAAGCAACACGAGGAGCCGGGAGGCTTCCGGGACTGCTGGTGGGCCCCGGTCCCTCGGTCAACGGCCCAGAAATCTGGCACACGCCCTGGCTTGGTGAAGTGCTAGGCGTGCCACCTGACCTATACCTGATTAGGAAGGTGTAGGAACCGTTCGTTAGCTATTTTCCTGCGTACACAGCCAAATCAAACATTAGTCCGAGCCGTGATTGGCTCTGACAACGATTCACAGATCAGCCAAAGAAGCCGATGGAATCATTGCATTAGATCAGTCCTTCGGGTACCTTCCAGAATCAGCCGAAAGAAGCCGATTGCTACATTTAATACACCGGATCTACTAAACATATGAATATTTTATATGAATCCGATAGGAGAATAAAAACATATTCTGTCATTGCCAAGCCGATCCGATCTGCGATGGTAAGAGCTTTCACCATATGACCGGAACATCCTACGCGTGGTTAAGCCTAACGTACATGAAAGATAACAACATGTTAACCCGAAAAGAGGCCTAAAAACCAACTTAACAAGTCGATTCCCGGAACAATCCCTCGTCAGATTACCATAAGGCACCAAACATGCAGCCGGAACATTCAACCCGTTTGAAGGGCCTAATCATACAGATATTAAACCAATTCCTTGCAGCACAAAGAACCACCATAACAGATTGGATCTACTAAGCAACGACAGAACAAGGCGCTGCCCTTGCACCCGGGATCGCGTACTAGAGCAGCTAAACGGTTACGAGCAGCAAGCAGAACATGGATCTACTATTAAAAACCAATGTAGCATCATAATCGTTTAACATAACTAGTGTTACTCGCCATCAAAAATGCTTCAGTACGAGAAACACAATGATAAACAGATAAAAGCAACGCTGCTCCGACCGTGCGGAACATGATCGGAGCAGCATGACGATTACCTGGAAAAGCCCTTGGGAAGGGATGGCGATGCGCCGAGAGTTTGTTGTGAATGATTGAGTTTTGTATATTTTTTTGATTGAATCTCACGATACATATGTATAGTCCGGAGACTTAATCTTTCCTAACTAATCCTGGCTGATTACGGTACAATCTCTAACTTACTATATTTAAACTATCCTTAGATACACGGCCATCCTGGCCCTTGACACGTTCGCTCAGAGGCCGATTTGCAGACTGTGATGACGATTTCCTTCAGCCCATGTTGCTCTCGGCCCATCCTTTGGCCCAGTCAAATTATGGCGATAACACATGCCCCCTAGTTTTGGCAATGATAATTCCAAAACCATTGCCTCCTCGACTTCTTGGACTTGTGCACGCTCATACCGCTTCCATGCCATTAGATGCGACCCTTCGACTTCCAAGGCCTGTATGCGCGTGCTGCCTCCCAATGCCGTCAGATGCGACCTTTCAGCTTCCTCCTCGGGAATCATGATAATGCCGCTTCGCCTTCCAACTCTACCTTTATAAACTGTTATCGGCAGATCTGTTTTTGTCCATCTCCTCCCTCGTGCATTAGTCGCATCAGCACACTCTGCATCCCTTGACAATGGCTTCTCTTTCCTCTATTTCCTCCAATTCGCCTTCTCTTCTTCCATGATCTCCGTCACTTCCCCTGACTCCAACAACTCCAGAGAGGCGACGCCAGAGTTCAATCTAATAGCTTCATATGAAGCTCGCACTCCTCTGCATTGGGACGCAGAGGAGTGGGACTACAACACTCGGTCAGAGGACGATGAGCCCCTGACTGATGATGGAGACCTCCAGATTCTCCTTCATGGGGACCTGGATGAAGACGACGATGAAGATTCCTGGGATGACAACTTCCTCTCTTTCTCAGAAGAAAATGCCAAGGAGGATTCTTGCATGGCGGATCGTCGACTTCGGGAGGCGACGGTGACACCAACAGTGACACCAGCGATGATGGCCGCGACAGCAGCAGCACCAGCGGCGGTGACGGCAGCAGCGACGACGACACCAGCATGCCCCCTCCGTACAAGCGCCGCAAGACCTTAGGAACTTACTGGTGGTAGTTCATAGGATCCTCCGCCGTTGATTGCAGAGCCGGTAGATCGGCTTCTTTTGTAGTTACCTTTGTAAATAAATCCTTTTATTTCAACAAGTCAATCTCTGATGTTTAATCTTAAAGTCCGATGGCATCGTACCGGCCCTTCCCCTCGAATTATCTGATCCAATCTCACGCTTTTCTTTTGTTCCATGTTGAAAAATCCCAAGAACTCGAGTACCTTTCAATCCCAAGGATTCGAGTACCTTTCAAATGATCTTGCCGGTAACAAAAGTACCCTGCAATCGACTTCTTTGCTTGTTGTTGGATCCCATTCCTCAATCAGGTCGAACAATATGAGTACCGAGAGAACCCAGCGAAGAAGTCGAACCTATTCTTTTAAGATCAAGGGACTCCTGCAACCATCCTCTCTGCTTTTATCAGGACCCAAAATTGGCGAGGCCCAATTACCGCTTCTAAAGTCGATGGTTTGACATCGGCTGTTCAACCTTCAATTCTGTGTATGGACCGGCGCTGCTTTTTCTCTACATATCAGGCTTGCTCATCTCATTCCACCTTGCAGCCTGGTGCATTGCACCGGCCTCCAAAGTACCCGATAGATGTTGTCCTGCAGCCTACGAGGTACCCGATTAGATCAACTCAACGTACTGCAAAGTACTCAATTACATCCTTGCAAATACTTTGACTGTACTAGTCCATAGCCTGATGTGTTACATCGGCTTCATCACTCATCTTCCCACATGCTCGGGAAATATTTTTTGAGATGTTGACCATTGACAGCCACCGGAAATTTAACACCATCTAATTCTTCAAGCATGTATGCATTCCCTAGCAAAACTTGATCAACTCTATAAGGCCCGTGCCAATTTGGAGACCATTTACCATACGCTGCATCCTTAGTCCCCAATGGTAACACCGCTTCCCATACTAAATCCCCAACTTGGAATTCCTTCGGTTTAACCTTCTTCTTGTACGCACGGGCTACCTTGGCCTTATTTTCCTTGATCTTTTCCAGCGACCAAAGCCTAAGTTCTGTAATGTCTTCCACATTATCGCTCATTAGTGCTGCATATTCTTTAGCAGTTAATTCATTCTGGAACTCTATCCGTCTTGAACCGGCCGTAATTTCCCATGGCAATACGGCCTCCTGCCCATATACTAAATGATATGGTGAAGTTTTTGTTGCACCATGGCATGAAACGCGATAAGCCCATAATACCTCCGACAATACTTCATGCCAACACCGTGGATATTCATCAATCTTCCTTTTGATCAGCTTGATCAAGCTCTGATTGGACGCTTCGGCTTGTCCATTTGCTTGGGCATAGTATGGAGACGACCTGATCAATTTAACCCCCATATCGGTAGCGAACTTTTGAATTCATCAGATATAAACACCGACCCTCCATCTGTTGTAATGGTCTGAGGAATCCCAAACCTATGAATAACGTGTTCTTTGACGAAATTGATGACATCCCTTGATGTCACTAACTTCACAGGAACAGCCTCTACCCATTTGGTAAAATAATCTGTGATGGCCAAAATAAATTGATGGCCCTTACTCGATGGAGGATTGATCTTACCGATCATGTCCATGCCCCAGCCCCTGAATGGCCAAGGTTTGATGATAGGGTTCATCACTGATGCTGGTACTATCTTTATTTTTCCAAACCTCTGACAGGCCTGGCATCCTTTGTAATACTTGAAACAACCTTCCAGCATATCAGGCCAATAATATCCTGAGCGCCTGATCAACCACTTCATCTTGTGGGCTGGCTGATGAGTACCACACGTTCCTTCATGGACTTCATGTAGAAGCCGATTGGACTCAATCGGCCCTAAACACTTAAGCAGTAATCCTTCTAGGGTTCTGTAGAACAAGTCGTCCCCTATCAGGACGTACTTCAGGGCTCTGTAGCGTATCTTCTTAGGTGCCCCCCGAGCCGGATCCTTCAAGTAATTGAAGATATCGGCTCTCCAATCCCCCTGATCTAGCAGGTTTATTGGAAAACCAGTTCCATCCGCCGTGCCCTTGTAACCGGAAGCCATCTGAGCAAGATTATTGGCCTCAGAATTTTGCGCCCTTGGTATCCAGTAGAAGTTTATATATATCTGAATTGGGCCATTAGCTCCTGGCAGTGTCTCCACAAGGGAAACAACAACTCGCTCTCACATCGGTATGTCTCCGCGAGCTGAGAGATGACCAGCTTTGAATCCCCAAAAACTTCTACCACTTCTGCTCCAGCTTCGAGAAGTAACTCCATACCTGAGGCGTCCCCTCATCCGAGGTGACTTAAATGTGATATAAAAATCAGTCCCAGGAGGCTGATACACATTTATTACATCAGATGGTACATTACCGTACAAACCTCCGAGGAGGCGGGCACTCGATACAAACGATAACTAGTAATAAAATAGGTATGGTAATACACCAAAGCATGACCCACGTGGGATCCAGCTCAGGCTCAGAGTAACACGCTAGCAGGAGCATCTTGCGGAGGGCCAACACCACAGGCAATGTTGGGCGCGGACACAACTCTTATTCGTCATTTCCGATCACGTAGTCCGGGTCTTCCTCTGAGAAAACCACAAATATATATAGGGTGAGTACAAAGGTACTCAACAAGTCCAACCACACCCGCGGAGGGGGGTGATAACAGAGATCATGCACGGTTATATCAAGGGTGGGGTTAGGGTTTATTTGCGATAAAGCAAGATTTTACACATGCAAGGGTTTATTTAACAAAAGCACTTTCTCAAAACATTTTTATAGTAATCGAATCATAAGTAGAGTTGATCCTGCACAAAGGATCCAAGTTTTAGTGTCGTCGGACTCGGCGTCCACAGTAGCTTACTGCACAACTGCCGAGTACTTTCAAAACAACTCACGCCACAAAACCAATCATCCCGAAACATCTATTGAAGTGACCATGCCGTAACGCGTCCAATACCGCGGACACGGCTATTCGAATAGATTTTCACACTCTACAGAGGTTGTACACTTTACCCACAAGTAGGGTACCGCGCTACGAACACCTTAATGTCGCGGCGGATCCTAACAAAGCCATCACCCACCTTAGCTGAGTCTAACTAGCCAACACGAAAGCTACCATGGGGTTAATGACCCATCAACGAAGTCATAACCGGAATATAACTCACACAGATCGTATTCCTTCTCCATGGTCTCCCGTTGCTCACCCGCTCTCCTTTTTGGCTAGTAGAACAACTAGTGGGGTTTATGCTAAGCCGTTGCCCACACAACGGTCGAGTGGTTGTACGATAAATGGGTTAGGCAAGATGACACCCCAGTTCATCCTTGTACTGACCAGACGGACATCTTCCGACCATGCTCAACCACAAAGGTACAAGCACACTAGTGGCATTTCACACGGAAAACGCCGTCCATCTCGCCAGATTAAACCTTTCTTTTATTTCCCCAAAATCCCATTTTATCTTCTAAATCACTCGTACCCTTATTTTTAGTAAAGCGCTTATGATCATGGTTTAAAATATAATGAGAGGAATAATAGGTAACAAGTATCTCTGGCATGTAGTTTACGCCTAACCGAGCAAATCCTAGGTCATCGGGGAAGGGTTATAGCAATCAAGGGGTGGCTATCCAACCAGGTCTTGCAATAAAATGATGCATTTTACAAAACAGGCCAATAGGTTGTATTTATAAATCTAGGATAAAAATGCATCAAAGGATGGGATTGGACTTGCCATTCACAAAGCCTTCCGGGAAGTCCTGATCGAGGTACTGTCCTTCAGGTTCGGGCTCACGGCACTGGTTCTCGGACTCTTGCTCGTAGTACTGCTCGTCGACAGGTTCTCCCTCGGTCACCTCGTGATCTACGGCGCACACAAACAAACATTCCATAAGGAAAAAGAATTAAAGGTTTTATTTACAAGCCCGAATCAGGGATAACTTAAGAAACTATGGTAGAAGGAAGATTTTCGGGAGATTTCTTTATGGCAGGGCCGACATTATGCTAGAAATGGCGTGGTAAAGTTTTGGGGAAAACGGAGGGTTTTTGGAGCATGAAATGATAGGCCGAACGGGGTTTAGGGAATGAATAAGGGTCTAAGGGCCTATTTGTAATTACTGTTGGGAGGGGAGGGCTTGATTAGAATTTCTGGGAATATCTAGGGTACTCTGAAAAGGGTTAGGGGCTTATCCGTAGTTATTTTGTGCAGTGGAAGGGTTCCTTTCCTAAATAGAGCAAACATGGGGGTCTATTTGGAAAGAGGGAGTAAAGAGAGGGGGAGGAATAGGCAGGAGAGCAGGGGGCTCTGGGCAAAATCGCCCTCCTTCCTCCTCCCGTTACCAGGAACAGAGGAGGGGGAGGGGAGCCGGCGGCGCCACTGAGTCCGGCGGCCCTAGGGCACGGCGGCGGCCGGGGGCAAGGGCTACGCGGAGAGGAGAGCAAGGGGGACCCGTTCCACCACTCACCACGAGCCGGGGTGGCGCGAGGCGGGCTGCCCACGAGGGCCAGGGGCGGCGGGCGGAGGACCTGGCGGCGGCGGCAGTGCAGGGCCGGGGAAGGGGCTAGGGCTGCGGGGGAAGATTGTGGTGATGGCGGGGCGCGGCGTGGGGGTACTTATAGGCCGGCGAGGGGCGGGGATGGTGGAGGCCGGTGAGCTCGGGGCGGCCAGTAATGGCGGTGGGGGCGGGATTGCTGCTGCGCAGGGCGGCCGGTGGCGCTGGTCGTCGCTGCGCAGGGCGGGTGGTGGCGTGTAGCGGGGAGGGGCGGCCTGGGGGCGCGCGGCGCAGGGGGAGGCGGCCCATGGCGAGGTGACGCGCGGCGGCCGGCTCTGTGCTGCCGCGGCACGCCGGGCAAGCGCGAGCGCCGAGGCGGCAGGAGGGTACGGCGCGCGCAGAGGAGGGCCAGGTTAGGCAGCTCCTGTGGAGTCGTCAATGGGCGGGGGGGGGGTGGTGGTGGCCGGCGTCGAGCTCAGCTCAGTGCCGTGCTGCGCGTGCAGGGGAGGTGAGAGGAGCAGGAAACAGGAACAGAGAAAGGAGAAAGGAAAAGGGAATAGGGGAAAAAGGAAAAGGGGGGGCGTCGGCGGATTTTACGACGGCGGTCGCGAGCGCGAGGTCGAGCACGCGGGGGGGAAAATGCGTCGGCGGGATTCGCGGTGACGGTCGCGAGTGCGGGGTTGAGCACGCTGCACGTCGCAGGGGTCGAGGAAAGGAGGAAGGATGGCGGTCAATTTCGGATGTCAGACGGCGAAAGGTCGAGAGATGTTTTGGGCGATTAGGAGTTCGGACGGTAAGGGTTTAGGAACGATCCGAGCTTGACGAAAGAATATTTCCTAGCGTGCGATTTGTGCTGTAATTTAAATAAGGTAAAAACGCGGGCGTTACAATACCTTTGTGCACTGCTTCATACTCGGCTAGATTATTGGTACAAGGTGTTGGCAATCTGATTGAAAAGGAATATGTTGCCCCCCGAGGCGAGACGAGCAAGATACCTATGCCAGAACCATCTCCACAGACTGACCCATCAAAAAACATTGCCCATGCGCGAATGGAAAGTGCCGCTATGTCTGAGCTAGTCCTTTCCGCAACGAGCTCAGCCAGTGCCTGCCCTTTGACTGCTTTCGCAGGCTGGTACCGGATATCAAATTCTGACAGATTGAACATCCACTTACCGAGTCGGCCTTTCAACACCGGGGCCGACAGCATATGCTTGATAACATCCAATTTGCAGATGACAATTGTCTCAGCAGAAAGCAGAATATGACGGAGCTTCGTACAGGTAAAGAATAGACAAAGGCATAGTTTCTCAATTTTAGGGTACCTTGTCTCTGCATCCAGAATCCTCCTGCTGAGATAAAAAAACAACTCTCTCCTTGCCACCCTGCACTTGGACGATGACCGAAGCAATGGAAGTATCACCTACTGACAGATAAACATAAAACGGCTTAGCCTGCTGGGGTGGGACTAACACAGGCGGCTTGGATAAATATTCTTTAATTTCTTCGAACGCTTGTTGTTGCTCTGCCCCGCAGCGGAACTCGTCATTGGCTTTAATTTTCACCAACTCCATGAATGGCTCAATTCTTCCTGATAGATTGGAGATGAATCTTCTAACAAAATTGATCTTGCCAATGAGTTGTTGGAGCTCCTTCTTTGTAGTAGGTGGCACCATTGTTCTTACAGCTTCTTGGCTTTTTATGCCGATCTCAATTCCCCGTTCATGAACCAAGAAACCTAGGAACTGACCGGCCGATACACCAAAGGCACACTTCTTAGGATTCATTCTAAGCCCGAACTTTCTAGTTCGTTCTAGAACTCGCCGTAGATCTCCTAAATGTCCTTCAGCTTATGCAGATTTCACCACCACGTCATCAATATAAATTTCCACCAGCTTGCCGATTAAATCATGAAACATGTAGTTCATGGCCCGTTGATATGTAGCGCCGGCAGTTTTGAGCCCAAAGGTCATGACCACGTACTCGAATAACCCCACTGTCCCTGGTACTCTGAACGCAGTCTTATGAATATCTTCCGGAGCCATGAAAATCTGGTTATAGCCAGCGTTGCCATCCATAAAACTCAACATCTTATGACCAGCAGCTGCATTGATCAACGTTTCTGCAACTGGCATCGGATACTCATCTTTTGGTGTGGCTCTGTTAAGATCTCTGAAGTCTACACAGACTCTCCATCGGCCGTCCTTCTTCTGTACAGGCACAATACTGGAAATCCATTCGGCATACCTGTATGATCTGATGAAGCCTGCTGTTATCATCTTCTCGACTTCTTTCTTGACTTCTTCTAGGACTTCAGCCTTCATTTGCCATGCTCGTTGCTGGAACGGCCGAAATCCTAGCTTAAGAGGGAGTCGATGTTCAACAATACTTCTATCTAACCTGGGCATCTCTGTGTAATCCCAGGCAAAACAATCCGTATATTCCCTTAATAATATTATCATCGCCTCCCGCAACTCCGGATTCAACTTCTTGCTGATAAATGTTGGCCGTGGCTTATCCCCAGGACCAATATCGACTTCTTCCAGTTCGTTAGTAGATGGAAACCCGTATCCTAGCTTCCCTTCGTCCATCAAATCGATGCTGCAAATAAACAAAGAATATGAAGCAGAAGGATTTGGCTGATCGCAGGGATCGGCCGACTTGTCTTTTGCATTAACTTGTGCTTCTTTACAATCAACATATGGCCGGTTACTTGAACGGGTCTCTTTATAAACTAAAGAATGTAACATAAATGATAAAAACAACTCGAGTTCTATTTTTTGGGGCCGATCGCGGGGATCGGCCTCTCTTGTTCTTCTGAGGCAAACTGACTTCGGCGCCCCATCTAATCTGTAAGGCCAGTGGATAAGACTAGCCTCACCCTATTTTTTGTAGCCTCTACATGGTCGCAGCCCTCCAAGCTGATCCCTGAGATTGGTTCCTGGTCTTCTGCGTCCCAAACACTCATGGCTGCATGTGAAACTTCGGCAGAATCGTCCGCATGGACTACTTCTACTTCATCTCCATCCCATTGAATTAGACATTGGTGCATTGTAGATGGGATACAGCAATTGGCATGAATCCAATCTCTCCCAAGCAGAAGGGTGTACGAGCCCTTGCTGTTGACCACAAAAAATGACGTGGGGACAGTTTTACCTCCCACTGTCAGATCCACGCTGAGGACTCCTTGCGCCTCCAATGTTTGTCCGTTGAAATCACTTAGCGTGGTGTTGGTTTTGATTAAGTCCCCAACAGAATGCCCCAACTTGCGCAGCACTGAATATGGCATTATATTGACCACTGCTCCTGTATCGACTAGCATCCTGCTGATAGGTTGGCCATTGATGTACCCTTTTAGATATAAAGCTTTCAGGTGCCTGTAATTCTTTTCTCGAGGCTTCTCGAATATAACTGGTCGTGGCCCCAAGTCAAGCTCAGCCACTGGTACTTCTTCACGGCCTGGTGCATGAAACTCTGCAGGGAGAACAAACACCATGTTTGCATCAGCCGATGTCTTTACATCGGCCTTCGACTTCTTGGGCTGCCATACCTTCTTGGAAGAACTCTCTACTCTTCGAGGATTGTGAACCTTTTCTGCCAGATCTGGCCGCGCCTTCCTTAATGTTTCCAGGTACTGGGCCTCGGCTTCTTCCAGGCTGCGCAGCCGCTGCACCCTCCGCTTCTGAGACCGGTTGAGCCCATCAGGGCACCAGCGTGGTCGGTGACACCTATCTTCTTCATCTTCTGGATCTCCCCCTGCGCGTGATGTCTCGACATGTTCACGACGAGGCTGCTCTGGTCCCAAATGCTGGAAAACTGAGGTGCTTCTCATCTCTTGCTTCTGAGAATTGCATTATGGGCAATCTTCAAAAGTAGGTAGTCTTTTCATGCCAGAATCCCAGCAGTATATGAAGAACGGGCAATGCCAATGGTCCCGTGTATCCTCTCGCTTTCTGAGGCGTTTCCCAGTGCGTCGCTCATATTCCTCTTCTTCAGTTTCATGTTGGAGATGCAGCTAATACTGATACTGGTACTTCCTCAGAAGATAAGAAGAAACTGGTCGCTAATTCCTGACATGCCTCACCTACTCTTCGGTGATATAGTCCCTGTCTTCTTTTTGGGGCCGATCGTGGGAATCGGCCTCTTGCCTCCTTGATTGTTGACGTGATGTATGCCCTACCATGTTAATACCCAGCGTGAAATCAAGCTGTCGACGCGTTGATCGGTCATACCCTTCCACCATATTTACGTTCGGGAATGGCTGAGTATCAACCTTCATAGCATACTGCCCCAAAATTAATCGGCCTTGTTCAATGGCCGATTGTATCTGTCGCCGGAGCTCTTTGCAGTCGCCGGTACCGTGGGTGAAGGAATTATGCCACTTGCAGTATAAACTCCACTGAAGCTCCTGGGCCATTGGGATCTTGAAACCTTCAGGGAACTTCAATTGCTTCTCTTTCAGGAGTAAGTCGAATATTTGTTTGACTTTGCTTGCATCAAAATCAAATCCTTTCAAAGGACCTTGTTGTTTTACCCATTTGCAGGACACAGGCTTTGCCCCCCGTGCCCACTCCATGACTGCAATCTCTGGGTCGTCCTCAGAGTCTTCAGAATCTTCAGCGTCAACCATTACCACTTGACGCTTGAACTTGTCTTGGTACAACTCCGGATGGCGTTGCTCATATATCATCATTTTCTGCACCAGATGAGCCAAAGAGTTGAACTCCAGCTGAAAAACCAAGTCCCTGACTGGTTTCACTAATCCCAAGATTGCCAATTCAACAGCTTCTTTCTCTGAAATTCGAATCGAGTAGCATCGATTCTTGACTTCCCTGTAACACTGAATATATTCCGCCACTGTTTCTCCTCGCTTCTGGCGGACCTGCGCCAAATCAGCAATCCCAGCTTCAGCAGCTTCTGAATGATATTATACATGGAATTGTTCTTCTAGCTGCTTCCAAGTGCGAATAGAATCAGGACCCAACGATGTGTACCATCCAAAAGCCAGTCCTGCGAGAGACTGCGAGAAAAACTTCACCCTCAATAGATCTGACACCGAAATCATTTCTAGCTGTGCCAGATATCGGCTCACATGTTCTATGGAGCTGGATCCCTCTGCCCCGCTGAACTTGGTAAACTCAGGTAGCCGATACTTGGGCGGTAGGGGAATCAGATCGTATTCACTTGGATACGGCTTGGTGTAGCCGATCGCTTGCCTTCTTGGGAGAATTCCAAATTGATCCCTCAAAATAGCACTAATCTGATCCACAAAATGAATTCCTGGGGCCGAGTACATACCTTCATGACTCGGCCTCGTTGCATAAGTAGCCAGCCATGCCTGTTTATCGGCATCGACTACGGATGTCCCTCCAGTAACTCTTTGTGTGGGCTGCGCCGGGTGACCACCATTTGGTATATACGCACAAACATATCCGTGCGGCACCTCCTTGGGGGGTTCTCTGAAGAATTGGTGATTAGCAGGGTCACCTCCCACCTTGTATATGACATATGCTGGAGAATTCTGTTGCTCTGGGGCAGCAAATGGATAGGGCACTGGTGGCCTGGTTTGAGAAGGCAACTCCCCTCTATGACTCCCTAAAGCAGGTCCTGTTGGAGAGTACTGGTGTTTCATGATTTCCTGCACCACGCGCAGCGCAACGCGCTCAAGAATGTTCACCAAACTCTCAGAATGTCGATGCAATGAGTGAGCCACCATGTAGTTGACTTCCTGATGAAGAGCCCGCGTACGTTCTTCCGTAGGAGTAGACAGATCCACTTCATCTAATGCACCCTCAGATGAAAATCCCTTCCATCTGATGCCGTGGTGTCGAGTTCTTTTAAACGAGCCGATGAGATCGGCTTCAAAAGCAGCTTTTATTTCATCGTACCTCTGCTTATGCTCTTCAGATAACTCTTCATAAGTAATCGGGTTCTCGCTCGGCATCTTGACAATGGAAGTCGATGAAGCCAAAGAAGATGATGTAGCCGATTGCGGTCAATGTAGTCGAAGTAGTCACTGAAGTAGTCGATGTAGTCGACGCAATAGTTGCAGTAGTCGATGTAGTCAATGAAGTAGTCAATGTTGTCCCACCGGGCGTGCCAGAATGTGTTGTCGGTCAAAACCCACCGGTGAGCAGCAACAGGCAACACGAGGAGCCGGGAGGCTTCCGGGACAGCTGGTGGGCCCCGGTCCCTCGGTCAACGGCCCAGAAATCCAGCACACGCCCTGGATTGGTGAAGTGCTAGGCGTGCCACCTGACCTATACCTGATCAGGAAGGTGTAGGAACCGTTCGTCAGCTATTTTCCTGTGTACACAGCCAAATCAAACATTAGTCCGAGCCGTGATCGGCTCTGACAACGATTCTCAGTTCAGCCAAAGAAGCCGATGGAATCATTGCATTAGATCAGTCCTTTGGGTACCTTCCAGAATCAGCCGAAAGAAGCCGATTGCTACATTTAATACACCGGATCTACTAAACATATGAACATTTTATATGAATCCGATAGGAGAATAAAAACATATTCTGTCATTGCCAAGCCGATCCGATCTGCGACGGTAAGAGCTTTCACCATATGACCGGAACATCCTACGCGTGGTTAAGCCTAACGTACATGAAAGATAACAACATGTTAACCCGAAAAGAGGCCTAAAAACCAACTTAACAAGTCGATTCCCGGAACAATCCCTCGTCAGATTACCATAAGGCACCAAACATGCAGCCGGAACATTCAACCCGTTTGAAGGGCCTAATCATACAGATATTAAACCAATTCCTTGCAGCACAAAGAACCACCATAACAGATTGGATCTACTAAGCAACGATAGAACAAGGCGCTGCCCTTGCACCCGGGATCGCGTACAAGAGCAGCTAAACGGTTACGAGCAGCAAGCAGAACATGGATCTACTATTCAAAACCAATGCAGCATCATAATCATTTAAGATAACTAGTGTTACTCGCCATCAAAAACGCTTCAGTACGAGAAACACAATGATAAACAGATAAAAGCAACGCTGCTCCGACCATGCGGAACATGATCGGAGCAGCATGACGATTACCTGGAAAAGCCCTTGGGAAGGGATGGCGATGCGCCGAGAGTTTGTTGTGAATGATTGATTTTTGTATATTTTTTTGATTGAATCTCACGATACATATTTATAGTCTGAAGACTTAATCTTTCCTAACTAATCCTGCCTGATTACGGTACAATCTCTAACTTACTATATTTAAACTATTCTTAGATACATGGCCATCCTGGCCCTTGACACGTTCGCTCAGAGGCCGATTTGCAGACTGTGACGATGACTTCCTTCAGCCCATGTTGCTCTCGGCCCATCCTTTGGCCCAGTCAAATTATGGCGATAACAACGAGGCAGTGGGTACTTGTTATTGATGGTAACCTTATTCAAGGCCCTGTAATCAACACACATCTTCTATGTACCATCTTTTTTCCTACGAATATCATGGGTGCTCCCCAAGGTGAAGAACTAGGATGAATGAACTATTTATCTAACAATTCTTTCAACTGTTTCTTAAGTTCTTCTAATTCACCAACTGACATTCTATATGGCCTTTTAGCAATAGGTGCAGTACCAGGTAGAAGATCTATGATGAATTCAATGACGCGTTCAGGGGGCATACCTAGCAAATCATCAGGGAAGACGTCCAGGTACTCGCGGACAACTCTGATATCCTCAGTTGAATCTGCATCCAACTGATTTACTGCACAGTCTGCTGCCGACGGAAGTGTCGCAACGAACTCAAAACTTTCACCCTCTGAGCTATTGAGAACCATAGATCGCTTGGAACAGTGAATCATTGCGTCGTACTTCATCAACCATCCCATTCTGAGAATAATATAAATACCACTTGATTGCAAGACTATCGGGTTTGCACAGAACTCCCTGCCCATGATCTGTATTTTTACCCCAAGACACCGATACACAGCCCTCATATTTCCCCCAGATGAATTTACTAGCATGGAACTAGGCATGGTGCGTAGAGGAATAGAGTACTTAGCAACGTACTCAGCAGAGATGAATGTATGCGATGCTCCAGAATTGAATAAAACTGATGCGGGGGCTGAGTTGACGAGAAACATACCGAACACAACATCTTGAGCCTCCTGAGCGGTCTCCGCAGCCACATGGTTCACACGCCCACGGATGAAGTTCTGCTGACCCTTGTTGTTCTAGGGTGTCTGGTTGTTGTTCCTAGGCTGCTGCTGCTATGGGGTCTGCCTCTGTCCACTGTTGTTGAACTAGTCTGGGTGTTCTGGAAGTTCCTCTTGGGACAACCATTAGCATAGTGTCCCACCTCACCACATTTGAAGCAAGTATTACCACCGGCGGGACCAGGGGCATTGTTCCTCATCGGTGTTCCCGTAGGAGTGCCTTGGCGATTCTGCGGAAAGTTGGGATGCTGCACTGACTGACCGGCATGCTGAGCTTGCTGCTGCTATTGACCTTGTTGGTTGAAGTGCTGGTACTTACTCTGCCTGAAGTTGACGTTCTGTCCTCCTAGGTGGAAAGGTGTTCCTTGCGAGGACGTATAATGAGGGCAGGAATTGTTGTTAATCTGCCCTGAGGACTCAAACTTTCTCTTCTGCTCTCCCATCTCATGGCGAGCACGCTCCACCAGGATGGCATTGTCCACTATTTTCTAGAAATTCTGAAAGTATGCACCATCAGCTGATATTTGATAGGACCAATCAGACCCTCCCTGAAATGATCCTACTTCTCTTCATCATCAGCTACAGCTGCGGGAGCATAGCGAGACAATTGGATGAACTTGTCCCGGTATTCACTCACAGTCATAGACTCCTATTTCAGCGCAAGGAACTCCTTCTTCTTGAGCTTCATCAAACCCTTAGGTATGTGGTGCTCCCAGAACTGATTCCTGAACTCCTGCCAGGTGATGATGTTGGGAGTGTCGTGGGCTGCGGTGTAAGCATCCCACCAATCTGTTGCAGTCCCTTCCAATCTGCCTGATACATAAAGAACCTTCTCCCTCTCAGTACACTGGGCGATGTTCAGCATCTTCTTTACCGTCTTGATCCAGTCATTAGCATCTAGAGGATCAGATGAGTGAGAGAACGAGGGAGGTTTGTGGCTCATGAACTCCCTGTGCCTGTCTCTTGCTGGAGGTGGTGGAGGTGATGGAGCTTGGTTCATCTCAGCCTGCATGTTGTCGATAGTGTTCGCCATATTGGTAAGCAGCTGAGTCTGAGCGACAAGAAACTGCTCCATCCCTGCAGGTGGCGCCTGGTCTGGTTGACTTGGTTGCGGATCGGGGTTGGTGTTGTTGCTCGTTCCCTGTCGCGGCACTGCAGGCCGATCAACTCCTGACCCGGACCTGGTGTTCACCATCTCATTCGTTAGAAAAATGAGACTCATGAAATTAATCATGGAAAAAGGGTATGAGTAAGGATAAGATAAAGATAGTAAAGAAAATAGATAACCCCAAGCTTTTACTAAACTATCTATTTGTATTAATAACTTGATATAATTGTGGTCATTACTCCACAATCTATCGCAATCATTACAAAGATCCAAATCACATTATTTTCACAAAACCAATCACACTTTCACTTTAATCTAAATTAACACACTTTTAAGACCGTTCGGACTAGTGATTACAAAAGACTCTTAGAAAACTTGTATCTAAAAAGAAAATATACTCCTATCTTAATTCCTAAATCTACCCTCTCTAATGATAGCGGGTGCGATAGCTGGGCTCTCCATAGTGGACACGCTTGCAAGGAGGTGACTTTGGCAGGTACTCCCTCGGCTCGTCACTGTCGTACTCCGGGGGTAACTCTGGATCTCCCCTCAGCCGAGCCTCCAGAATTGCCTTCTCCCTGATGGTCTTCCTCAGCTTCCTCTTGACCTCCTGGATCTCAGTTCTAGCAGCATCCAGGTCCATACTGAGGACAGCGACCAACTCCTACGTAGTGTCCATGAGCAAGCTCCCTATCCCAGGGGGTGGAGAAGGAATCCGCGTGCAGGTGGCTCCCCTCATGCGTCGTGGGAACAGCTGGAACTCCGTGCCCTGAAGTTCCTCCTTGTAAGTGTGGCAGAGAAAGTAAAGTGCCCTCCTGGCGGCTTCGCTGGTCCCTGCGTCCATGGTCCTCCTGGGCTCCTCATCAATATGCTTGGAGTACTCCAGTCGATAGCCAGGTCTCTCATCCGGAACACAGATCACCACTGCCACCAACCACTCCTCCTCCTGCTATGCATTCTTGAACAAGTGAGCTTCATAGCGTGGCATCAGCCGAAAGCTAATCCTCTGCATGGCCCTCCAGAGAAGCACGGGGAATGGACCTTCAGCAGAGTCCAAGTGAAGTATCTGCTTCTCATAGTGGGGCTCAAGTGGTGGTGGGCTTGCGGTGACGGCTAGCTCTGGATCATCATCACCACCATCGGGTGCACCTGAGTCGTCGTCACCATCATCATCCTCATCTCCGCCTGCGGCACCTGGATCGGCACCGTCTCCTCCTACAGGACCCTCATTGCTGCCAGTTGAGACCTCAGGATAGTCCTCCGGCAACTCCATGGGCTCCTCCTCAGTGTCGGTTTCCACCCCCCATTAGGATGTTTGTAGTCGTAGTCGTCCTCCTGGTCAGACACCTCCTGCGGGTGATGGATTGGATGCGCGGTCCACGGGTGCTTTTGTGGGCGGTCTGCTTTTTCTAGCTATTTGTAACAAAAGTGAGGGTAGCGCAAGATAGAGGATATTTAGAAAATGCTATAGGTAACCTTAAAACAAGATTGTATTTTGTAAAATATCAACACACTTGGGAGACAAGCATGAGTTCAAAGAGGAAAAAGTAGTGATATAATCAAGAAATAAGCAGTTTTTAAAAGCAAGCAAGCAGATGCTAGGTTACTAAGCAAGATGAACCTTAAAATTCGACCTTTACTAACTAGGCTAACGTCCTACAACCATCACTGCTATGATACCACTTCTGTACGCCAGGATCAAGTTTCGCACATACTGTAGACGTCACAAGCGAATATCCGAAACAATGCATTAACGAAATAGAGTATAATAGTACTTTATTACATGACCGACAGTCTTAATCATAAACGAATAAATAAACATCGATAAATGGTAGCGGACTTCGACTTCACAAGTAGATGATAGGGAGACATACGCCTAGTATTCTTCAAAATCTTCGGGAAACACCGGCCCATTATCTTGTTCTGAGATGCATTATTTTAATAAAGCAAGTGTGAGTACACTTATGGTTGGTACTCAGCAAGTGGAGTAAATTATATGACATGCAAGGCTATGATCAAGAAAAAGTTGACATAGTTTGACTGCGATAAGTATTTTTAATTGGTCAAGTTTTAATTAGGTAAGCATTAGCTAAGTGTAAGTATATACCAACCCTTAAACAAAATATCTGAGGTAAAATAATCCACAACATAAATAAGTAAATAAATAAATAAGAAACATCAATTTAGATCATCTTTAAGTTTAATTATCATGTGAGTGTCCAAGCCGCTCTTAACCGTGAGCACGGCTGATATATCATTTTTCACTCTGCAGAGGTTGTACACTTTACCCACAATTCGTGTTTCCCTTAATGCCCGGGCTTGCAAGGCCCTTAAACACTTCCAAGGTGAGTGGCAGGGATTCACTACGAGGCCTTTACAAAGATTCCCAAACTTATGACAATCCGCTAAGGTTTCAGGCCGCAGTGGTCATAACCCTCCCTAATGAGGCGATACCTTAGCCAAGGACCATAAACAAGCCTCCAAGAGAACCGGGCTATACTCCATCAACGCACTCCCCTCTTGCCCTTTCGGTAAGATCATCACAAGCTAGAGTTTCTAATTAATTAGTCAAGACCAGAACCATATAGTATTATGGTTGCACTGTTTTCCTTGGTGGTTCTCCATGTTCCGATTAAGATATATTGTCTTGTGATTAACAACACAACGAGCATGAACATGGATAAAACAGGTGTAACATCATCATTGTTATCATCATGGTGATATATTATTTCCAAACCAGAATCAGTTATAGCAACTAAGCAATAGCTACCCAACAATAAAGGTAAAACCCAGGTTGATAAGGAATGATCATAAAGACTAGGCATATTCTTAATTAGGATCCATCAAAATTAGGACACATGCATGCATATAAAGAAAAATTTATATTTATTGTGATTTATTAGGACAAAAGAATGATCAAGGAAACACTTGCCTTCGTTAACGAACTGCTGCTGCTCGGAAAAGTCTTCAAAGTTCGGCTCTTGCGGACCCTCAAACCGCGTATCGTCTATCGTAGCACACAAATACATACAAACAACAAATATAATAAATAAGAAACAGTACATCAATCAATATAAATAGAGCAAAATAATGTAATAAGGCTACTGCATATGTCATAAGGATCGCGTGAGCGCAAGAATCGACGTAAACGGAGTTAAGACGGAGAAATTAGGGTTAAAACATGATCCTAGGGGCTTATTTGTATAAGATTTGAAACTACAAGGGCTCTGACAGAAGAAACCGAGGGCTAGATCATAATTAAACCTTAGACTTAGGGGTTAGATTGTAAAACAGAAAGACCTAGGACTGCGGGTTCTATATTTGAAAAAGTCAGGGGCCTAATCAGAAGAAGAAGGATCAATTCGTGAATACTTTTGAACTAACATGGACTGCGGGTTGATTTCCAGAAAACTTAAGGCCACCGAGAGCATAATACCCTACGTCCTGTGTGGTTTGTATTTACTTAGGTGGAGATCGGGTGATCTCCTGGGTGATTCCCTATTTCGAGGGGGTCCCTGTCCGCCCTTATATAGTCTGAGGGGATAGGTTTACATGGAAGTCCTAGTCGGGTACAAGCCTAGGAGTCCTACCCGAGTACTTTTCTGGTAGTTTCCTACTGTATCCTACTAGTTTTACTACTGTATGAGTAGTTCTACTACGCTACGAGTAGTTACAACCAGTGTAGGACGTGGGCTATGTCCCACCCCTTATCCTATAAGATGTAGGTCATATGCGCAGTCTCGTATGCCTAGGTCTGACAGCCGCCGCTCACTGCGCCGCCCGGGCTGCGAGGGTTAGGGTTCCAAGGGGAATGGACGCCGGCAAGGGTGGGAGGTGAGGGGAGCGGCTGGGGTGGTGGTCGAGGCGGCGGTTAGGGTTAGAGTTTGAGGTTTCTAGGGTGGGGACTTCCATGGCCGGGGGATACAGAGGGAAGGATGGGGGCGCGGCCTGGCGGTGGTGGCAGTTAGCCAGCAGCGGAGACAAGGCGGCGCAGGAGCGCTGCTGGCCGGGCGGGGCTGGACCCCTGGTAGGTGGCGGCCGGCGGTGGAGGCAAGAAGAAGGTCGGGGTTGAAGGCCGGCGGCATGACGGTGGGTGGGAGGGCGGCGCAGCGGCCGTAGCAACCGGTGGGGGCTGTGGATGAGGGGGCGGGGGAGGCGGGAGGAAGAAAATGAGGAGAGGCGGGGGAGGCGGGGAGCCTCCTGCGAGGCTTCCGCTCCTAGTCGCACCTACGAGGTGGCCTCACGGGCTGAGGGTGGGCCGATGGAGAGGCGACCAGAAAAGAAAAAGAAGAATGGGCCCGCGGAGATAAAAAAAACAAAAGGAGAAAAGAAAGGGAGAAGAGAGAAAGAAAAAAAGGAAGACTAAAGAAAAGCAAATTAATTCTTTTCTTCAGCTGGGAAAAAAGTAAGCTCTATAAATTGTGGATATATTTTTGGAAAAATCTGGATAATTCTCGGAAAAACCCTTAATGATGGGTGAATATCTTCTAAAAGATATTCACATCCTAATTTTAAAATTTTAGGATGTGATAGTAATCTTGGTGCGTTTGAGGGGACACCCAAGTTATTTTTTCTTGCTCCTTGATCCATCCTAAAAGTCCCGACACTAGTCAGCGAAAAAATTTTGCTCACCGTAGATGATGCCGAACTTTGGAAATTGAACTCATAGTATCAGAAACTTTATTTAAGTGTTTGTATTAGGAATATAAATTTACACGATAGGTTTATTTTCCTTCCACAACATTACAACTTTATAGATATATTTCAACAAGAATTAGTGATGTCCTCGATAACAAAATACTAGAAAACCTAGGGCACGGCATTGCCCCGCCAGCTCGACTTGGCCGCTGGAAGACTTGTAAGTTATTGAAAATATAGGTGTTTTTACTTTTTGGCGTGAATACTGATTCTTTATCAAATTCAAGAGCTCTTCACTCCATAATGATAATTCAACAGTGTTTTCTTCGTAAAATATCAGAATAGCAACGCCAAGGTAAGGTAAAAATAAGGAATCAATCGCTTTGTAGGTTAATGGTAAAAAATGGACAGTATCATGATAAAGGATCAAGCGCTTAGCATATACAGTTGAGAAGCTTTGGAAAAAGTTATTTAATCACCAACATGTTCCCTTCGTGTACAGCTTATGATAATGCATGTGTAAAAATTTCCTATTGAAACGGAGTCCCTTAGAACATATTAAATCATTTACAAATTTCTACAATGGTTGCTAACACCCCAGGTTTCAACCATTTAGAACTTTTTTTGTTATTTAAATTCACTTCCTAATATGCTTAAGTGCTCACCCTGCTTTAAGAAATATATATTTTTTTCAAAAAGGACTTTATGGAATATGTGTAGTGCCGCAGCTCATAGTGGCTCCGGTAGTGAGGAGAATCGACTGCGCCTAAAGGCTGCGTGCTGCGACGACAGACGCGGACTCGATATGTGTAGCACGGGAGGCGGTGCAGGGAAAAGCATGTGTTCTGGCAGCAGCGGGACGACCGAGGACGACGCAGAGCAAGTGACAGGAACTACACCGAAGACCGAACCCATACCCATGCGAGGAATCCAGAGACGACCCAGCGCCTGTTTCCCTAGCGTCAGTGGTTGATCTAAACAATGCTTGGCATCTGACGGCTAGGAAAAACTGATGACGTGGCCCAATGAGAGGCCTGAGCCAGGGTCAAGTTTCGTCTTTTACTTCAGTCTCAAATATAAGGGCCTGTTTAGATCAGGCGCAAAGAGGCAAAAAAGTTTTTTACAAAAGAATCTGGTCAATTTGACGTACTAAATGAAGTCTATTTACAAAACTTTTTGCATAGATGGGTTGTAAATTGCGAGACGAATCTAATGATACTAATTAATCCATGACTAAGCAATAATTAGCAGATGGTTACTGTAGCATCACTGTTGCAAAATATGGATTAAGTAGACTCATTAGATTCGTCTCGCGATTTACAGCCCATCCATGCAAAAAGTTTTGTAAATAGACTTCATTTAGTACTTCAAATTAGTAAGATTCTTTTAGCATCTTTGCGTTTACGGCTTTTTTGCGTTTTTGCGTTGGGAACTAAACAGACCCTAAGTACATATATATAGCCTTCTCACAATTATATCAAATTTTAGTCCACGATAACTTGAATATGCATTTGTGTCTAGTTGTTTCAAGTCTATACTCCAACCTGACTACAGTAAGCTGATCTTTGTCTAACTCAAACAAATGATTGATAAACAGTATGGCATTGTAAGTCATTTTAATTCTTACCTTCTAGTAGACTCGGGAGGTGTTTGGATCCAAATATTAAAGCTCAAAAATACTAAATTATAGCACTAGCCCATCCAAATAGGAGTGCTAATGGATAGGTTAAACTTTAGGTAAGATTTAAAATTTTAACAAAAATATGAGGGCTTTCAAGAGTGAATTGCCCACCTCATACTATCAGTTCAAACTTTTAGGTTGAATTGGTTGAAGCATGCAACTCAATATGGTATCAAAGTTAAAGGTCTTGAGTTTGAATCCAGACAGGCGTGATTAAATAAACTAATTGTAACCGACTCCTATTTCCATATTTGAGGTCTAGCGGACCCTGCACGTGTGGGGAAGTGTTGAAATATAAGTGAATTGCCTATCTTTCCTCATCAGTGGATTGGATTGGTGGATACATGCAACTCAATACTAACAAGTGATACATGCAACTCAATACTAACAAGTGCTAAAGTTTGGTACTCAATTTTAGTCTATCCAAACAAACTCTTATATTTATATTTATGATTGGAGGGGTATTTGTAACCGAAAATGCACCGCTGCTAAATTTTATCGTAAAAATTTTGAGGCATCAGAATTTCTACAGTAAACTTGAACTCGTATGGGCCTCGACCGTACTCCTTCCCAACCTTCTGAACACAAACCTTCTAGAATGGGTTGCGAAGGTTCAGGACATTTGGATTACAATGGTCTAATACTGTAATAACATAGGGAGCTTTTCCAGGTATCTTACTGGATGGCAGCTGATTGATCCTTTTCCATTCCAGCGGAGTGGTAAAAAAGTATGTTGATACGAAGACATATTGTATCAAATACCGAGCACATCACGTGCATCGCGCAAGTTGGTTGTATCGGGGAGCCCCACGAAGTCCAACAAACGTTCGCCCGGGAAGGATCTTGTCGGGGCAAGCGTACCTTGAATTTTTCTGCTCGGTTTCAGAACCCGGTCTTAGCGTTTTTTCCTCGGACAAGTCTTCGAAAAATTATAGCTGCCTCATCCGAACTTCAAATCGTACATTTTATATATACATTTCGATCATCTTGATGAGATTTACGCAACGGTGAAATCCAATTTATATTTTAACAAACTTACCCAAACCGGTCTCAAAGTTTTGCACACCGATCAGACAGTTTTCGCCGATCGTGCCAATTTTGAGAGTCAAACAATTAAGCTCGCCAAAGAAGCCGATGAGTTTGTTGGACAAGAACGGAGCACCAATGTTCGAGCAAAATCGTGCGGTGCCTGCACATTTCTACACCTAAATCTTGACAGATATCTAGCAAGAATTATCGTCTTTTTTTCTTAACCAACAAGGAAATTGACTGGAGGCCTCGATTCATCGTTGGTTCTCCTGAATACGTTGTCTAGAGATTTCAGAGCCGTCACGCTAGTCTCCTTTTGAATTACTTCCTGGGAATGAATCGACCGCAGGCCGCCATTTTTCATCATCTACAAGCTAGGTAGGACTTTGAAGACACGGAGTGCTCACTTCCTGTGGAATAATGACACTGTTCACCAAGGATTTGTATGCTCTGTTTCATTGCAGCTGCATCGCTCTCAAGAACTCGTGCAGCGCCATCCGCGACGACCCACCGTCCTCCGCCCACGCCTTGCTCAACACCTGCTGCGCCTCCTTGACCCGCCGCCGCATCGCCGCGGACTCCGCCGTGTCCCCCATCACCTTCTCGACGACCTCAGCCACCTTGGACCTATCCACGGCTGAGCTCTCGAGATTTCCCCGCGCCACCTCCACGCACACCCCCCATACTTCCTCCAGCGTCTTGACGTTATAGAACTGCTCGGCGGAGAGAGGCCAGCCCATCAGCGGCACGCCGTGCGTCAGGCTCTCCAACACGGAGTTCCACCCGCAGTGGCTCAGGAACGCCGCCGTGGCTCGGTGTGCGAGGATACGCAGCTGCGGCGCCCATCCACGGACCAGGAGGCCCCTGCTCCCCGCGCGCGCCCACGCCTCGAACCCGTCGGGCAGCCACTCGTCCCCGTTGGTGTCGAATCCCACCGGCGGCCGGATGGCCCAGACGAACGGCCGGCCGGTCGCGTCCAGCGCCGCGGCGAGATCCATCATCTGGTTCGCTCGGATCGTGTTCTGCGACCCGAACGAGATGTACAGCACGGACGACAGCTGCTGCGCGTCGAGCCACCGCACGACGCCGTCGTCGCTGTAGGTCTCCGTCTGAGAGACGGTGCGGACGAGGGGGCCGATAGGCCACACCGGGACCTTGCCAAGGGTGCGCCGCAGCATGGCCAGCCCCGTGGGCTCCAACTCCTCCACGGTGTTCGAGATCACCGCGTCCGTCAGGTACCCGCGCGGTAGGTGCCGGTGGTGGTACGCCGTCGGCCGACCCGCGCCGTGGAGAAAAACTGGCGATAGCTGCGACCGGTGGAGCACGACCTCCAGGTGCTCCGGCAGCCGGAGCGCGCCATCGGGGCCGAACGGCAGCGCCGGCATGTTCTTCCACAGCGCGTGCAGGATGGCCGTGCCGAACGCGCCGCACGAGGCGAAGAACGCGTGCGCGCACCCGCGGCGCCGCGCGACGTCCACCGTCCACGCGACGAACGTGTCGGCGACGATGCAGACGGTGGCGCTGGCATCCTCGCTCTCGCCAATCAGGCCCGAGACGTAGCCGTCGAAGGCGGGCTCGAGGGAGTCGAAGGCCTCGAAGAGCTTCATGAACTCGTGGAGCGGGAGGGAGCTGGTGGACTCGCAGCCCGCGGGAAGGCCGTGGTCCGCCGGCACGAACGGCAGCGCGTGGAGGCCGATCGAGGACGACTCTGCCGCGGCGGAGGAACTCAGCGCGGCGACGTTGCGCGGGGTGGACACAAGCGTCACGATGGCGTCAGGGAGCTCTCGGCGGAGGAGCCCGGCGAAGGCAAGGAAGCCGGCGAGATGGCCCTGCCCGGGGAAGGGGAATAGTACGACGTGCTTCTTTCGAGTGGTGGCCATGGATGTGTGCGGATGGGTGACAATGGCTGTGGTGTGATTATCGCTTGGCCACATGCGATGGGGGAAGGAAATGGATGACAAAGTTTTGTTCCCATCCATTCCTCCACCTGCTGCTGCAGCCTGCAGGAACCAAACAATCCCAAACTGTGACTTCCAAACGAAGCCAGACCATTTCCTATAGAGCGTAATGCACCAGAGCTCCATCGACTTGAAAGAGAGTGTTACTCAGGTGCATCAATTTCGAAATTGTATTTTTAGCCTATAAACTTATAATTTGTATCACTTAGGTCTATAATTCATTTTTAGATCCATAAATTTATAATTTATGTCACCTAGGTCCATACCCCGGTGCCCGCACGCTACTGGAGTTTCGCTTCGCCAGAAGGGTCAAATTTGAGCCCCGATTTCAAATCAAGTGCATAGGAAGAGGAGAGAGGAGGGATGAAAAACTTATCTTGAGATTATTGACATGAATTAGAATTCAAAAGGGGCCTTACAGAATGCCATTGATGAGTTCTGGAGTTTAGATCCAGATATGACCTCATAATATGGATGGAGAGGGGGTGATGGCATGGAAAAGGTGAAGGAGGTCACGGAGGGACTCAACAACATGTATACTGTGGTAGGGGATATTATATCTTCCGTGGTGTGGGCGGCCAGATATAACCTCATAATTTGGAGTTCGTAAACCTAAATAACACACTCTTACAAGTTGGTGGACTTCTGGTGCAATTTTACTCTTTCCTAAACCATTAGAAATCAATCCATGCATGTCAGTATGTCAATGTCACCCATATGTTTCTCTTCTCTTTTTGAGCAATGCAAACTACCACCACCCTCCATTGTCCACCCCAAGCTTCGGACCAGCACACAATTAAGCTTCAGACACTGCAAGGACAAGAAAAAGGCAGCAAGACTATAATCCGAACATTGTACCTTTTGAGTCGCAGTACACACGCTACTACACAGATTGATTTTCACCGTCCGCGTTAAACCTATTTTCACCACCAGCAATTATTCCAGCTCAATTTTCACAATTAAACTGCATTTCAGTGATTTAATATGGTTCACAAATGGCATTATGCATCACAGAACAAGAAACCATAAATGCTCATCAAATTTGCATAAAAGCATTACAAGTGGTGCATTAGAGATACGAGGACTGAAGCCATATAACCAAGATCGGAACAAGAATATATATGGTTCATACAGCACCGTGCATTTCTTTCAAGTAACAGTACATATTATGCTGTAGCAATGCATAAATCAGCTTTCAGCAGTACAAGACTCCCTAAGGCAAAGAAACGCTCCCAACACTTACACGCTGCAGCATGTACTTGAATCAAACCCAAGAGGAAGGTTTCTGCTTACTATGGGCTCTAAAAAAAATCAAGTGTAAGCAAAAGGTTTCCAGGAAAAGAAAGTTTATAGGCTTTTCATAAGTTGGACCATGCTAGACAGGGCACATAGTTCCATTGACTGGCAGGTCTGTCAGACCAAAAAAATGCTAACACTCTGTTTCATGTAAACAAAGGTGATTCAAAATAGAAATAGTAGAGAATTGTTGCAAAATAAAAATGCTAACACTAGTGTAACTTATTCTGTATTGAAAAAGCAAATCTCATAAATAAAACCACATCATAATTAAGACACAAACCTAACTGCACAGATACTCATGCATTACACATCTAAAGTTTTTATAAGCTTTTGTTTTACTTAAGTTGTAAATTTTAAGAGGTATTTCAAATTTCAACCTGCCTAGCACTACTACAGAAACGATCTTTCGTCCTTCTCATTTGTCCCGACCAGTTTTAAGCCCGGGACTAATCCGAGTTCAATGGCCGGGGCCTGTGGGGAGGGTGGACCGACATTTAGTCCCGGTTGGAGCACCCAACCAGGACTAAAAGTCCTTTATTTGTCATGGTTGGTAGCTCCATCTAGGACTAGAGGCCCACGGGCCTGTTGACACTGGATTTTGACAGTAAATCCGATGTAATCTAAAGTACGTAGATCACCAGCTACTAGCATGAATCGACAGGGATCACATGCGACGAGCGGGCATGCATGCCGATGATTCACAAGTTTGACTTGTTCGGATTTAATGATCATGCCGGAGTACAGGAGATTTATTTAAATATTGGCTTAGATTCATCGGATTGGTCAGGCAAGGTGATTAGAAGACAAGATTGAAGGAAAAGCCTCCACGTATAAATAAAAGTGATTAAATAAAGAAGGAAGGATACAGCATGTGTGTTTGTTTGCATTGCATGGGTCACGAGGGAACGGTCCGGGTTAATCACGCATGTGGATCGATCTTGGCACGGATGGATCGGAAAGAAGCTTAGTCGAGGAGGATTCTACATAAAGAAAATTAGAGTCCATGTATCTTAATATTAGCCTATTTAGATATTTCTTCTTTAGCAAGTTTGGTGACCGGCTAAGTTGTCTAGGGAATAAATATGTACCTCCGTCCATTGTGGAAGGGATCATCTCTCGATCAATACAACATAATTTATCTTTTCAATTTACCTTTTGGCTCTCACGCCAAACCCTAAGAGTACACTGCAGGAAATGTGCGTACTTCCGACGGCCCCGTTAACTTCCGACGGCTGCACTGCAGGCCGTAGGAGGTATATACTACTTCCAACGGCACTGCGTAGCCGTCGGAAGTTACAGTAGATTCCGACGGCTACTTCAGCGGCCGTCGGAAATAACAGTAACTTCCGACGGCAGGGGCTGAGCCGTCGGAAGTAAGCCAAACGCCGTTACTCGTTCGGCCGAACCCTAGCATACTACACGCGCCGCGCCGCAGCTCGCTTCACCTCTCGCGCGCCCCGCGCCCAGCCGCCGCACCCTGCCGCCCGCCGCTCCTCCCCGCCGCCCCGCCCTCGGCCGCTCCTCCCCGCCGCCCGCCGCTCCTCCACGCCGGCCGCCCGCCGCTCCTCCCCGCCGCTCCGCCCCTCGGCCTCTCCCACCCGCCGCCCGCCGCTCCTCCCCGCCGCCCCGCCGCCCGCCGCTCCTCCCCGCCGCCCGCCGCTCCTCCCCTCCGCACCCTGCCGCCCGCCGCTCCTCCCCGCCGCCCGCCGCTCCTCCCCGCCGCCCCGCCGCCCGCCGCTCCTCCCCGCCGCCCGCCGCTCCTCCCTCCGCACCCTGCCGCCCGCCGCTCCTCCCCGCCGCCCGCCGCTCCTCCCCGCCGCCCCGCCCCTCGCTCCTCCCCGCCGCCCCGCCCCTCGGCCTCTCCTCCCCGCCGCCCGCCGCTCCTCCCCGCCGCCCCGCCCCTCGGCCGCTCCTCCCCGCCGCCCGCCGCTCCTCCCCGCCGCTCCTCCCCGCCGCCACGCCCCTCTGCCGCTCCTCCCCGCCGCCCCGCCCCTCTGCCGCGCCTCCCCGCCGTGCTTCTCCCCGCCGGCCCGCCCCTAGCTCTGCCGCTCCTCCCCGCTGCGCTTCTCCCCGCCGCCGCCCGCCCTCCGCTCCTCGTCGCCGCCCCGCGCCCTCCGGTCGTCCCCGCCGCCCCGCGCCCCTGCCGCCCGCTGCCCTCCGGTCGTCCCCGCCGCCCCGCGCCCCTGCCGCTCGACCCCGCGCTCCTGCCGCTCGACCCCGCCGGCCCTGCCGCTCGATCCCGCCGCGCGCCCTTGCCGCTCGATCCCGCCGCGCGCCCCTGCCTCTCGACGCCGCCGCGCGCCCCTGCAGGTACCAGAATGAGTGTTACTTCAATTGTTGTTATGTAGTTTTAAAGATTATGTTTCTATTAGGTGCTTAGATATATTATATATGAACTTCCGAGGGCTATAAATGATTAGCGTATATAATTTGTTAACTTCGGACGGCTTGAGATGATTAGTTTATATAATATGTTAACTTCCGATGACCTTACGTGTTTAGATATATTTTACGTTAATTTCCGACGGCCATAGGTGACTAGAAGTATTCTATGTTGACTTTCGGCGACTTTAAATGATTAGCGTGTATAATATATTAATTTTTGACGGCTTACGACAATTAGTGTATACAATATGTTTAATTTGGATGATTAATGTAGTCTATGGAGAATCGTCGGTGGATGTACGAAGGTTGGGCTCAAGATGGAAAGCACACTAGTGAGTGGGTTAAGAAAACTAATGAATTTGTAAAGCAAGCGTTCGCTTTATCAAGTACCGGTCGAGATGTCAGGTGTCCATGCAACAAGTGTCGAAATTGCATCTGCCAAAGTGAGTTTGATTTGCAAATGCATATTTGTCGGCATGGATTTATGCCGAATTATGAGGTTTGGGTGCATCACGGCGAGGCAATTAGGAGAAATGCATCGGAAGTTCGACCTGATCATAGGGCGAATCATGATAGGATGCAGGAGATGCTTGACGATATACGACCGGATATATTTCACGAGGAACATGAGGAGATGGGTTCTGAATCTCAAGATCCACCTACTCCGGAGGTTGTAGAGTTTTTTAAGCTCCTCAAGGCTTCTGAAGAGCCATTGCATGAACACACAACAGTGACGGTTCTTGCTTTTGTGACTCGGCTTATGGCCATTAAGTCTAAATTTGCATTCTCAGTAAATTGCTACAAGGAGCTCTTGAAATTGATCAGTGATGTACTTCCAGCGAATCACAAGATGCCTAAGGATATGTACCAATCAAAGAAACTGCTCACTGGTCTCGGCATGGATTATCAAAAAATTGATGTTTGTGAAGATAATTGTATGTTGTTTTGGAGGGACACCGAAAAAGATAAAGTGTGCAAGTGCGGAAAATCGAGGTACATACAAGTAGTAAATGATGATGGTGATACAGTAACAACGGAGATAGCACGTAAGCAACTCCGTTATATGCCTCTCACACCACGTGTGAAACGGTTGTTCCTCTCAAGAAAGACAGCTCAACATATGAGATGGCACAAAGAAGGTCGTCGTGATAACCCTGGAACGATGACCCACCCGGCCGATAGTGATGCATGGAAGGCACTGGATGAATTTGACCCAACGTTTGCTAGTGACAATAGAAATGTCCGCATTGGGTTAGCAACAGATGGCTTCTCACCTTTTCATGTAAATGCATCAACTTATTCTTGTTGGCCCGTATTTGCTCTACCGTACAACCTTCCACCTGCTCTTTGCATGAAGTACGATTTTACTTTCCTATGCCTCATAATTCCAGGTCCTGATCATCCTGGAACAAAACTCAATGTTATGTTGAGGCCCTTAATTGAAGAGTTGAAAAAGTTATGGGATGGAGTTCCAGCATATGACTTTTACAAAGAGCAGAAATTCAATCTTCGAGTTGCATATTTGTGGTCGATCCATGATTTAATGGCTCGAAGTATCTTTGCTGGTTGGAGTTGTCATGGAATTTTGACATGTCCTATATGTGGTAAGGACACAGATTGTTTCCGTCTTAAATTTGGAGGAAAGATTTGTTACTTCGATTGTCATCGACGTTTCTTGCCAGCGAATCATCAGTTTAGGGCCCAGAAGAATGCTTTCAAGAAAGACACTATTGTCACAAAGGGGCCGCCGAAGCGTCTTAGCGGTACTGAAATTGCCGCTATGCTGGATGATTTGAAATTAAATAAAGATCGTGATGGTTATGAAGGTTTTGGAACTGAACATAATTGGACTCACATCTGTGGATTGTGGGAGCTTTCTTATGTCAAGGCCTTGCTTTTGATGCACAACATTGATGTCATGCATCAAGAACGTAATGTTGGTGAAAGTATTATAAGCACATGTATGGACTTCGCTGACAAAACGAAAGATAATTTGAAGGCCAGAAAGGATTTAGCAGAAATATGTGACCGACCAAGTCTGCATCTGACAGAAAGTGGTGGTAAGCCACGTGCTTCTTTTTGTTTGAAGCCTGAACAGAAGAAAGACGTTATGAGGTGGTTGAAAAATTTAAAATTTCCCAATGGTTATGCTGCGGGATTCAGGAGAGCAGTGAATGTGAAGACAGGAAAATTAAATGGTTTAAAAAGTCATGATTATCATATAATCATGGAAAGACTTCTTCCTGTAATGTTCCGTGGGTATTTGAATGATGATGTGTGGAAAGCTTTAGCTGAACTAAGCTTTTTTTATAGACAACTTTGTGCTAAAGAAATTACAAAAGAGATGATGGAGAAGTTGGAGAAAGAGATCCCGATACTTGTATGTAAGTTGGAAAAAAATTTTCCTCCTGGTTTCTTCAATCCAATGCAATATTTACTTGTCCATCTTCCGTATGAAGCTAAGATTGGGGGCCCTGTGCAATATAGATGGATGTATCATATTGAAAGGACATTAAAAAGGCTTTGTGCAATGGTTGGAAATAAAGGGAGAGTTGAGGGGTGCATCGCCGAAGAATTTAAGTACAAGGAGATAGCATCGTTCACAAGTGTATATTTTGCCGAGGAACATAATGTTAATGCTCCAACGATGCGGTACCATGTAAATGAAGATCGTCCCTGTTCAAATCTGGGAATTTTTCAGAATAAAGGCACGACCGTTGGTGCATCTACATCATATGATTTGTCTGAAACAAAGCGAAAGGCTGCTTTACACTACATGTATGCCAATATGCCGGAGATGCATCAATATTTCAAGTAAGAGTTAGTTGCCTATTTAGTTACTCATCTTATTTGTAGATTTTGCTTTACACTCACTATTTTGCTTTATCAGGATTTTTGATGATTTTATTTGGCCTTCCAAGCGTAAACGAACCACACAACAAATTGAAGCATCACGACGAAAGGGATTCAATGGAAAACCTAATTTCCTCACTTGGTTCCGTGAACATGTAAACACCGATAACACTCCGTATTAGTATGTCACATTTTGGTTATTTTATTAATATTTTTTGTTGGCAGTGCGAACAAAATAATGTACACGAGGATTTAAGACAACTATCTTACGGAATAGTGTCTGCCCGAAGCTATGGTCGATATGATGTCAATGGATTTCGTTTCCGTTCTACCAAATTTGAAGCTGATCATCCTCTAGCAGCCACATCAAATGTTGGGGTTCTCGCTAGAACTATGGACACAACTTATTATGGAATCATTAATGACATACTTGAGTTTGACTTTGCTGGTAACAAAAATCTCAAAGTAATATTTTTTGATTGTGATTGGTTTCATCCCAACACTGGTACAAGGGAGAACCGATTTGGTATGGTGGAAGTCAAGCATAGGGAACGATTACGTGGCTATGATACTTTTGTTCTTGCCCATCAAGTTGATCAAGTGTATTATGTGAAGTATCCATGTCCAATTTTTGAAGCTTGGTGGGTAGTATTCAGAGTGAAATCTCATCAACTACTTGTCCCTAGTGCTGCCGATTATCATGAAACTGAGTTAGGGGAGGGGGTTGATCAAATTTATCAAGATGATGAACTACCAAGCTTCTTTAATGTCGAGACAGAGATCTTGCAAGACTCTTTAGTTGCAGATCGTGATGATGTCGTAGTCATGACGAAAAGGAAACGAGTGTCCAGAAAGAAAAAAGTTACATGGCGTCCTTTGAGAAGAAGAAAGCCACATGATCCTGATTATGAATATGATTAATGTATTTATCTTGTACTTAATTTTATATTTTATATGTTTATTATCATGTATTAATATTAAGGTACTAACTTCTTTGTGTTGATTTTGTTGAACAGGATGTCATCAAGAAAGATCAAGAATATTGCAAAAGCTTTTTTGAGAACTGCAAGTGGGTCAAAGAAGGCGACATATGAAGAAACCTTATTTCAAGGTAGTACTTCAAGCTCAAGTCGGCGCAAACAGTTAATGCAACAGTTAACACAAGATCAGCCAGGTCGCATTGTTTGTTTCCAAAGAGCTGAGGTATAAATTCTAAATTACTGCAAACGTAGTTATATATAATAAATTAAATATTTCTTACTATTTTGCAGAATGAGGAGGAAGAGAGTGAGGAAGTGGAAATGGAAGAAGAACAGGGACAAGAAGAGGAAGGGGGACAAGAAGATGAAAGGGGAGGGGGACAGGGACAAGGAGAGGGAGGGGGACAAGAAGAGGAAAGAGGAGGGGGACAAGGAGAGGAAAATAACCTTAACGAGCAGTTTGTTGAGGGGGCAGGAGATGGGGAGGAAGAAGTGGTTGGGGGAAGAGCACCTCGGAAGAGGCATTGGAACATTCCTCCAAAAGTACCAGCTCAAGCTAACGATAGAACTACAATCCAACCAATTGGTGACAAGTAAGTGTATTTTGTCTTGATTGAAACTTCTTATTTCCTATAATTTCTAAATTATATTATTTTCTTGTAGGACTTGGCGTGATCTGGAATTTGATGGAACGGGTCACCGTACACAGGTCAACTCTATTATAGGTAGTCTGCAACGACTGCATTGGCCTGGGATGGTGACTTTGCCTGATGGACGGCGTAGACCTGCTACAGCATGGGAACACTATCGTCTTCATCGAGTTGTTGTTGAACCCGATCCTGAAAGAATAGTGATGCCTATTACTCAGGACGCTCAAGGAGCAGTGATTGCAGACTTTTGGGTATTATTCTTCTCCGCAATAGGATATGTCATCAAATAAGATGTTTTGTATGCTTATCTGTTTTTTTTTTATTTCAGGCTCGTCTAAAGCTGGCAAACAATGCCAATGTCGAACACGCTAAGAGGGTCTTTCACAACTGTGCTGCGGATGTTATGAGGGATACAATGTCCTATCTAAGAATTCAGGCCAATAATGAATATCTTTGGAATTCTGAAAGAAAACGACCAGAATCAAAGCGAGCATCGGGTGAAATTTACCTGACTGAGGAACAATATCATCAGGTACAATATTTTGTATGTTTTTATGATGTTATTATGTGATCACTTAATTGGAAAAGTGAAATCTGTGTTGTAGACGACAATTCCATCGTGGATGCAAACTCGTGAAGAGGGTTGGTATGGTTTGTGCCATTGGTGGGCTTCAGAGGAGTTCAAGTCAATTTCCATTAGAAACAGGAGATGTCGTGGAAAAAAAGTGTTGCACACCTACGGCGGCGATGAGCATATCCGTTTGGCGAAACGTATTGTAAGATTTCTTAACTGTATTTCTATGTAGAAAACTTGTTCAAACAAATAATTCTAACTTATAACTACAGGAACACAACACTGGTGTTGAGCCGAGTCCTGTCGAAGTTTTTGTTGCCGGTCACAAGGGCTCAAATCCGAGCAATCCTGATTTATTGTGTTCTCAGACACCTTCAGATCGTCTGGTGAGATCTATGTACTCTTCATTGAATTGCACTAGTTTTTTTCCTCTAATTCAATGATATATTTTGTGTGTAGATGGCTTATGGTCAAGAAATGGTCAATCGATATGGAGATAATTGTAATTGGAAAGAACAACCAATTGATCAAGAGGTTGTTTATGCTATTGGAGGTGGAAAAGCTCATGGACGGTAAGACTTTAACATACGTACTAAGCAAAGGATGATTATTGTAAACAACTTCACCCTCTTATTGTGTTGTAGGTACGGCATGTTAAATGGAGTCATTGACTCGAGCCAGGTCAGAGGTGCACGATCATCGCGGACATCCAGCAGTACGTCTCGTCGGGCCTCCGAGCGAGACTTGGAGTTTGATCGGCTGCAGGAAGCACTAAGACAGCAACAACTTTATGCAGAGAGTCAGAGACAATATCAAGCAACTCAAAATGAGTATTATGCAACTATGCTGAAACAACAACAGGAGTTCCTTCGAGTAAGTGTCAAGTGTTATTTCTTTATATTTTCATGATATTTTTCTATAAGAGCAATACTCAGTCCTACATTGAACTATTTGGCACATAGAACTTAATTAATACAAAAAGGACGATGGTTCTGACCGGACAACAAAAAAGAGCAAGTCCTACTAGATTTAATTCAGTCAGCAAAGCCAAAATGATGCAAAAGACCCATTTCAGTTGGAAAGATGACCTACCTGATCTTTAGCTATTATTTGTTAGCATGGTCTATATTAGGCAGGGTTGTTGCTATCTTTGGCAAGCCCTTTTGGGTTTAGGGAGGTGCGGCAGCACATGCATGTTGCCTTGTGCGCCCACTCCTTGTAGAAGCTATCAAAGTGGTTACCCCTCCTGTTTAATATATTTTAACCAGTAGGGGCTTGCCCCTCCTGTTTCTATCAAAAAAGAAAAATACATGAGCTAGTAACAAAACCATACGTGAGCCATTCTACCTAAGCAATCCTAACAAATCGAGGCTAACAACAAACTATAGATGATATCTGAACACCATGGCCGATCAAGCTGCTGATGTCCCAGTGTTCTTCTTGGCACGTCGACTGAAGGTCTGGCACAGTGGCACCACATAACACCTCATGCCAAGGCAGATATGGTTCTATGACGCTCAGCTCTATGGTGTATAATCATTTAAAAAACTAAAATTGTAAATGCAAAAAATTTGAACATAGACTCTAATGTTGTTTGTAGTATAGTTTTATCTTTTGCATACTTCATTTATTTCAAATATTTAGAGATAGAAAGGGCTCAACTAAAAATAGCATCCTTTATTCCCTGATTTCCCTTATAAAAACAAACTAACTCCTAAAATTAACATTGGAGCTTGCAAGGCATATCTGATCACATGAAAGTAGTTCAGTCAGAACTCTTAAAACATGGAGGTTATGCATTTTGCTATTTCAAGTTTTTCACTAAGCCACAGCTAGTATTGCCTAAAGATATGAAATAGAAGTTTATGAGAAAATTTATGGGTTCAAGTTTTGTATTTATTCAGAAGGATAGAGATGCTCAGTTCAAATTTTCAGAAGGAAACATACCAGCGAATAACTGTGAGGCCATGCAAATTTTCAGCAGTTATTGCAAAAAAGGATTTTAAGAAAGAAATGATGGATTTCTGAAATGATAGTTTTTTTGGCCAACTTCTAAAGGACAGCAAACTTACTAAAATTATTGATGTAAATGATATTACGGAGTTGTCTTTGTTAGGCGTTGGTTGAGACTTGAGACATCTGAATACTACTTTCGCTTTCAACATTCTTAGGACCAGTCTGAAGTTGCAGAACGAAGAGCTCCTTCTCAAAGATGGACAACTGTCATCATTTTAGGACAAAATATTAACTTGAGTTTTCATAATTAAATTTCGATAAAAGCAACAGAAGAAATGACTTCATATATCACTAACCTGGGGAAGAGTCTGAACGGCTGGACTATCAAAATTTTAGGACTTTGGGACCCATTGGGAATACACATGCAACATGAATTTTAGGACTTACTCACTGCACATTGCTAGTTTGTCGATCATTTGATACACCATTATATGGAAGTTCATGGCCGGTAGTTGATGTTGAAGCTTCAGCTCCATAATTGCAATAGAATTTGATATATTGATTTTTATTGGCAGCAAATAGCACAACAGCAAGGATTACCTGCACCTTCATTTGAAATGCCACCGCTGCCACCTCCACCTCCACCACCACAGTTTGTTTGGCCTGCTTGGCCCCCTTCGGTATGAAATTTGACTTTAAATACTTACTTTTATTTGATTGATACATTTAACAATTTTATTTGTGGTTTATAGGCGGTGAACACTCCTCCGGCAAGTATCCAAGCTCCAGGAGATGCAAATCAACTTGGAGAACAAATTGCAGCTCAACTTTTTGCAAGTCCAGGAACAGATGGTAGTTGCCACAACTCAAATCATCCAAGTGATCATATCCTGTAGTTTAGTTAAATTTTTATATCTTGTTCAACTTGAGATGGATGATGGATTGTGACTCTAAATTGTGGTTGGATTTTTTAGCTTTGTTTGTGGAATGTGACTGTTGGAATATTGAACTATCCTGTTTGGTTGAAATGATACAGCAGCCAGGGAGGGAGGCAGGTTACGGGTTAGATTAAGACAACTTCCGACGGCCAGCAGCGAGCCGTCGGAAGTAAAGGCTCCAACCGGTCCAGCCCACAGCCAGGAACTTCCGACGGCCAGAAAGGAGCCGTCGGAAGTAATGACTATTTCCGACGGCTAGATACGAGCCGTCGGAAATACGCGAGACGCCGTCAAGGCAGCCGTTTGAAGGATTGTGGGTCCCACTTTCGATTACTTCCGACGGCTTACAGCTGCAGCCGTCGGAAGTTATTATTTCCGACGGCTGCCGTCGGAAGTAACCTTTAACTCCGACGAGTATTTTCCGTCGGCTTTCTTCCGACGGTTTTCGGTCTAAGCCGTCGGAATTAGGTTATTTCCGACGGCTTTGGCCATTTTTCCGACGGCTTTGGCCGTAGGAAGCTGGCCGTTTTGCTGTAGTGGTAGGAGTAATGTAGCTACTCGACGTCTTCTTCGGTGAATAGAGCTGCATCGTCTCGACCTCCGGTTCGCTTGCAAGCATCGCCATCCTCAGGTGCTCTAGGCTTTGATTACCGGTGCATCGCTGTAATCTCGTCTAGCTCATCTACCAGTTATCGATTCCTATCATATCATGTAAGGCTGCATCGTTTGACCTCTTGCAAGATTTGATAGAGTCACAGTTATCATAGCCTTAATTAAGCTTGCATCGGCTGATATTCCTCTAATCTATCGTAGTTTGCTTTAATTAGCTTTTATCATGTTGAAATAGACTATAGATCATTTAATAGCCTGTTGCATCTTAATATCGGCTACCTCTCTAGTACTGTTGGGATCAAGTTCTATTGTGGATAGATCCATCAGCTTGTGAAGTTTAGATTAACCTCTTGCTGCCAGTGTTTCTAGATTGCAACTACTAGATGCATCGCTGTAGTTTCATCTAGAAATACTGGTGGTAACGTTAGTTTAAGCTTCATCGGTTTATGGCCCTAGTCATAGTGGGCAAGAACTCAACGGTGCTCCTTTTCCTATTGGCTTTCTAGCTGATAGCTTTCACGCTTTATTATCATCAATTGTGTGGATCTGGTTTGGACAACCGATGAGCCGCTGATGCTTATTAGGATGCTAGGATTGGCCTAGATCCATCGGCTTATATCTTTTGAATCTATTGCTTAGATGCAAATAACATATTGATTTCATTAATGAAAGCATCAGATTTGTTCTCATTAGCCGATAGTTTTTTATTCTTGGTCTTTACTGAGCTTTTACCGACCTCTTATCTCGTTGCATTTAGATTTATCGGCTAGTGGTTTTTAAGTCTATCGCCCTGCTGCCAGCGTTGTCTCGATTAGGTTCGATCCGACTGGGGTGACGCTAGATTAATCGTCATTAGCTTCCTGGTCCTATTTATAACAATTTATTTGTTCGGCGATGGGAGCATACATGCTTAATTATCGCATCGGCCATTGGTCGTCGGCTCTGTGTACTTCAATCTTATCATATAGCCGACAGATCTTCATATATGCTATTTATCCAAGTGTCGTATCGGCTAAGCATTGTGATTCTATTAAGTGACCATACACACCTTGTCAGTTGAATGGTTAAACTGACTGGCATGCCTTGCATCTACGCAAAGCTATTTTGGAGGTTGCGCTGGAGGAAAGCAAATCTCCCATATTCTTGTGTGGGTTCATGTAGGAAACTAATCACCTGTTTTTGCCCGTCAACACACTTTTGGCGGGTCCAGTGGGACACGAAGATATGCCATGCTTCCTAATCTCAGACATTCAGGAAAGATGTGCCAATAATTACTACGGGATAGTCGATAATATCTATCGACTTCATTGTGAGACCCGATATAAAAGCTCACATTTCCATTCAGCTAAACAAGCATCTGCGTCAGCTGTATCGAGTCAACAAGAATAGCTGATGCAACGGTGTAGCGATGTTAGCCGAGGTATTCAAAAAGTAATTCACTCCAAGTGGGCATACTTCGGCAACGGCACAACTAATGATGTATCGGCGACTAAAGACCATGCTCTGAGCAATATTAGTCCAGTCCAATGGCCGATAATGTAACTGGACATCAGAAGTATCTCGATCAATCAAGTTACGTAAAACATAAGAGCTGGGAATATTGTACAAGGATCGACTGGCTTTACGAGCAGCAGGGATTCGGAATCGATGACCCGCAGTGAATATTGCTGAATCATAGCTTTGAGATGACAGAGATGGCCGTTGATAACTCAGAAATTTTTTTATGTAATTCCATCGATAATGGGGCGGCCGATAAAGATAATACTACAGCCAGTGGCAGTGGTCAGGGTGACGGATGTTGTCAATGCAAAGTGCAACCGGTGAGTTAGAGAACCATCTGGATTAGCAAAAGATGATCTATTTAAGAACAAATTGGCCAAATAATATTCAAAATTCCAAAAGTGTTAAGCTTTACCACTCCGTGCTCATAATTGGCAAACCATGCATCAGCTTGGTTATCTTCTTAGGAGGGCAAGTTTTGGAATCTTCTGTCGTTGTTGGATTCATGTTACAACCGATGATTATTACCAAGAAGAGAAGAATCGGCTGCCATGGTCATTAGTGGGATTGCCTTTTATCAGAAGTTGATGGTCTAACAATAATACGACTTTATATCGGGAGCCGATGGTGAACTACCTTCTATCTTGGCTTGGAAGACGTGCCATAGTGCATTTACAGAGAAGAAATTAAATTGTCTAATGCTGCCGACGCCGTTCTCGCCTTCGACAGGGAAGACAATGGTGATGATGAGGGAGACAAGCTTGAGAGCCGTGGTATATCAGTCCGTCACGATAACTGGGGCAGGCATGACACGATCACCGGCGATATAATCTCCAAGGGTCTAGTTAGTATTAATGATCGTGGCAAGGGCAAGAAAAGGATTTTAGCTCACAAGTTTCCGATAAAATTCTCTTGCCTGAGGAAGATTAGCGGCCGGTGGAATAAAATATACCTCTAGTCGGATTTAGCAGCCAAAGAATGTTCAAGATTTTGAGCTGATGTTGATGAGCATCGAAGCTCCCATACGACTCATATCGGCTTAAGTGCCATTAGGCATCGGTTACTGAACAGCTGACATGAGCTGCCTATCTTTCTCACTGATTTACTGCAAGAGTCAAAGCAACGTTTAGCAGTAATGGTCATTGGAATTAAGAGTGGCGATGCACATGGTCAGACAGCCGATGGAAGTAGTAAGCCGATGGTCGGTGGAATCCTGTAACTCCGCTTTGAACTTTTGTTGATTGGCTGTGTGCTGATTAAGCAATCGGAGCCTAGATGACCGATGGATTAACTCCTTCAGAGCTTGCAGCAATCACATTAGGGATTAACAAAAAGTACTGCACGTAAAAGTAGCCAGGAGATTAATTCATCAGCTATCATGTTTGACTATCGGCTGGTACACATTCATTAGGTACAGCCGATGAAGAGGGTTTTTTGATCCATCCATGCCTCAGGTAGAAGCCAACAGAGGAGAAGCCAACAGTGGGATCAAACAAAAGCCATCAAGCATGTCAGAGCTACGGGGAGCAAGTCAAGGTTCCAAGTGGTCCAGCACGTCAGGAACAAAGAAAAGACCAATACAGCTGACCAACAGCCGATAGCTTCTCATGCCTATCAATACCGAAGGAGTCAAGGATAGGGCATCATTCAGCACCCAGGAGCATAACTACTCAGAAGACTAGTGTATACAGCTACAAAACATTCTAGTTTCAATGATTGCTTGGTTTTTTATTTCTGAAGGAGAAACCTGACAAAGGGGAAACATCGGCTCCTTATGACTCAAAAGTTCCAACAGATGCAAGAACAACCGATACGAAGAGCAAAGAGTGTCGACTCTTGGTTCAAATATAATAATAGCCAATGTGCCCACCTGCGCGAGAATTTTGGCCAAAGTATTTAAAATATATGTATATATATATATATATATATAATGTTCGGATCCATGTGAAGCAGATCGAATTGGAGTTGCTGAGTCAGCCTCATTTGATCTGAAAATCATCTTCTGCGCACCCTGACAAGGCTACAATAAGATCTCCAAGCTGGCATGAGATGTCTGAGAATTTAATGCGTACATCGGCTCCAAACAATCATTTATGTATAAACAATCATTTATGTATTTGTGGTAGCTTCTTTATGGGCATACCAGAGAGCCAATAGCCGAGGCAAGAGGAAAGAAGCGAGCTAGCAGAAACTCCATGCACGTATAAATGCGTGACAGGCTAATATGGCTAGTCATTGATTGGCACTATGCATGACACACGTGGATACGCAAGGCAAAGATGGGCAGATGTGATTATCGGTCACTAAGTGCCGAAGTTGAACCGATACGGTGCTGAGCGTGACCACGGAGATCGTGATGGGGCTAGATATTTCGGACTATGAGATGGCCCACATCACCATGATCGACGATGAGGTCGCCGCATTGCTACCAAAGTGGAGTTCGAACCCCAGCATGGACAAGGGCAACAATGACAAGACTCCCAACGCAAGCCACCCGATGGGATTACCTACTGGACCAACACCTGTCACCCAGCTGAACAACTATTATATTGTTCATGATCAAAGATCGATGGGAGCCACTCAAGAAGAAGACATGCACGCATAGTGGATACAAACAAACAGTCGATGGTTGTTATTGAGCAACAGAGACTGACGATCACAAGACTATGTTGCTGCCGATGCCGCCAATACTGCTGCCAATATCGGTATGATGAGAGAAACGTTATTTCTTACTGCAAAATACTTGGGAGTTTTATCTTGCCAAATAAAAATATCTTAGCTCCTCAATGCTATGATAAATCCCTACCAGAGCCATATGTTGACACATCTTTGAAAACCTTATACATATGCTACTTATTTTTGCATTGAGTGTTGTCAAATTGTCTGTGACCCTTGTGAGATTCATTTCATGCTTTTAAGATCAAGATCACGTACACTCCACATACGGTTCCATTGCTGGGTTTTTTAGGCATTAACTACCGGGCGAATCGCTACTTTGTGATATGCGTGGAACAAGCATGCCTCCTTTTCATTCCTTACCCAGAGCTCCACAAAAAAGCTTTATTAGAAGTAGAAAGAAAAGAGGCAACACAATACCTTGGTGAGAAATCATACACATTGAGCGATCTGAGAGAATCATTTGAGGAGCAAAGTTTTATTTTGATTTAAAAACCTTTCAAAAGACCCAAGTTATTTAGCAGGAAGAGTAGAGTTGACTTGATTCTTCACATCGGTTTTAAAAATTGTGATAAAGAAGCTTAAAGAGGATCGTCGGCTATGAAATGGTTGTACCAAAAAAATTCGCCACAGTCTCCAATTCGCTACGATCTTCATCTGTCAGGTGCTCTAAGCTTTAACTACCAGGCGCATCGCTGTGGTTTTGTCTAGATTCATCTACCGGTTACTGAAGTCTCAGCTAGTCCATCAGGAAATATGATTCTGGTAAGAAATTTGAAGACATCAGCTATGAAAGAGCAGTATCAGAAAAATCAAGGTGTGGAATCCATGAAGTGATCAAGCAGAAGTTTCGAAGCATGAAGCCTTCATACTCCGAAACGAGGGGGGGGGGGGCTTGTGTTGACACCGGATTTTATCGGTAAATCCGATGTAATCTTAAGTATGAAGATCACCAGCTATTAGTGTGCATCGGCAGGGACCACATGCGACGAGCGGGCATGCATGCCAATGATTCACAAGTTTGACTTATTGGGATTTAATGATCATGCTGGAGTCCAGGAGGTTTATTTAAATATTGGCTTAGATTCATCGGGTTGGTCAGGCAAGGTGATTAGAAGGCAAGATTGAAGGAAAAGCCTCCATATATAAATAAAGGCGATTAAATAAAGAAGGAAGGATACGGCATGTGTGTTTGTTTGCCTTGCTTGGGTCACGAGGGAACAGTCCGGGTTAATCACGCATGTGGATCTTGGCACGGATGGATCAGAAAGAAGCTTAATCGAGGAGGATTCTACGGAAAGAAAATTAGAGTCCATGTATCTTAATATTAGCCTGTTTAGATATTTCTTATTTAGAAAGTTTGGTGTGCCATGACCGGCTAGGTTGTCTAGGATATAAATATGTGCCTCCGTCCATTGTGGAAGGGATCATCTCTTGATCAATACAAAATAATTTATCTTTTCAATTTACCTTTTCGGCTCTCACGCCAAACTCTAGGAGTAGGAGTAATGTAGCTACTCAGCATCTTCTTCGGTTAACAAGGCTGCATCACCTCGACCTCCGATTCACTTGCAAGCATCGCCATCCTCAGGTGCTCTAGGCTTTGATTACCGGCGCATCACTGTAATCTCGTCTAGCTCATCTACTAGTTATCATCTACTAATTATCGATTCCTATCATATCTTGTAAAACTGCATCATTCGACCTCTTGCTAGATTTGATAGAGTCACGGTTATCATAGCCTTGATTAAGCTTGCATCTGCTGATATTCCTCTAATCTATCGCCTCACTATTTAGTTTGCTTTAATTAGCTTTTATCCTGTTGAAATAGATGATAGATCATTTAATGGTCTATTGCATCTTAATCTCGGCTACCTCTCAAGTACTATTGGGATCAAGTTCTATTGTGGATACATCCATCGGCTTGTGAAGTTTAGATTAACCTCTTGCTGCCAGCGTTTCTAGATTGCAACTATCGGGCGCATCATCGTAGTTTCATCTAGAAATACTGGTGGTAATGTTAGTTTAAGCTTCATCGGCCTATGGCACTAGTCATAGTGGAGCAAGAACTCAACGGTGCTTCATTTCCTATCGGTTTTCTAGCTGATAGCTTTTACGCTTTATTATCATCAATTGTGTGGATCGGGTTTGGACAACCGATGAACCGCTCATGTTCATCCGGATGCTGGAATCGGCCTAGATCTATCGGCTCATATCTTTTCAATTTGTTGCTTAGCTGCAAATAATAGATTGATTTCATTAATGAAAGCAATATCTTTTCAATCTGTTGCTTAGCTGCAAATAACAGATTGATTTCATTAATGAAAGCATCAGATTAGTTTCTTATTCCTAGCCTTTACTGAGCTTTTACCGAACTCTTATCTCATCGCATTTGGATTCATCGGCTAGTGGCTTTTAAGTTTATCGCCCTGCTGCCGGCGCTGTCTCGGTTAGGTCCGATCTGACTGGTGGTGACGCTAGATTAATCGTCATTAGCTTGCTGGTCCTATTTATAACAATTTATTTGTTCGGCGATTGCTTAGTTTGTTGACTCTATTCAACGGCCAATGAGAGCATACATGCTTAATTATCGCATCGGCCAGTGGTCGACAGCTATGTGTACTTCAATCTTATCATATATGCTATTTGTCCAAGTATCGTATCGGCTGAGCATTGTGATTCTATTAACTGGCCCATATTATTACACATCTTGTCAGTTAAATGGTCAAACTGACTGGCATGCCTTGCACCTACGCGAAGCTATTTTGGAGCCTGCGTCGAGAGGAAAGCAAATCTCCTAGGTCCTTGTGTGGGGTCACACAGGAATCTAATCGCCGGTTTTTCTGCATCAACAGGGCCCATTTGTCCCGGCTGGAGCCATCAACTTGGACAAATGAAGGACTTTTAATCCCGGTTGGGTGCTCAAACCGGGACTAAATTCTCTAGACCCTTTTATCCCCTTCTTCCTCGCCCTGCCCAAGCTATTCCTCCGTTAGTGTTCTTCCTGTTCTTGGCTCTTGGGTGAGAGGAGGTCATGCCAATTTTCTCCACGATTTGTGAAGGCTTTTGACTCCTCCATCCAGCCACCGGTTTAAAGTTAGAAACTTCATCATCTTATCTTCCATTGCTATTGTAGCTCGTATCATGGTTTAGAAATAGAGATTTTAAGGTTTTTTAGATTGGGAAAAATGTTGGAGTTTTTTCATTTATACACCATTTGAGCTCAAATTATTTAAGGTTTGCATAGAGTATAATGTTATTTTTTGGAATGGGAGTATATACATAGAGAGAGAGGAATACTGTTTTGAAAAATATGGATATGAAAATGAGTATAGTAGGATTTTTTATTTTTAGAATGAGAGTATGTATATATGACCATATGTGGATTTGAATGTGAAATGTGAAATATGTGAATGTGAAATTTCAAATTGAATGTTTATGTGCAATGTGAATGTCAAATTGAATAATTATTGAAAGTGAAAAAAAAGATGTATACTTGGTATTTATTTTGTACTATGAATGAATTATTTTGACACTCTAATGATATATTTATTTAGGCTCACATTGAAACCGTTAAGAAGTAAAAAAAATCTTTATTTCGGAACATGTATCTATCGTTAACCTTGACCATGCAGTGATGATATTGCCATTCGGGGTCAACATGATATTCGCGATATGGTGCGATATAAGGACATAATGAAGGAGTACGGCCTTGGTCCCAATGAAGAAATCCTCACCTTTGAGCGAGGTGAGGATGCCGCCATTCAGACCAAGACCGTACTCCTTCATCACGTCCCTATAACGCACCATGTCACGAATATTAATGTTGGCTCCGAATGGCAGTGTCATCACCGCATGGACAATGGACAAGGTTAATTACAGATACATGTTTCTAAATAAAGATTTTTTTTCTCGATGGTTTTTGCATATAGAGACTGAAACAAAGTTGTGAACCTTGATTGCATCCCATATGGCATGGGCGATGAGTGTTTGCCTCAAACTGAAGAGTGTCAAAATAATTAGTGGTCACCTCTAAAAATTTATTCTGTTGCAAATTAAGTATTTTATGTAAAGAACAAGTATGTGGTGCTAGTCAATTTCAAGAATGTGTTTACAAAATGCATATGGGAGCAGGCCATAAGAACAGCATACCAAATATGGTCTTATGTCAATATTACAAGTGGACCTTGTTTTCATTCAATCAGCTTCGATCAGGATTTAAATCCAGAAGAAATATTAATTCCACTAATGAGAGTGTAAATGTAGGTAAACATGTAAGCCGACTACCTGACCAAAAAGGTTACTTCCCAACTTATGCAGCTTCTATCAAGAAGACACTATACCGTTCCTCTAAAGAACCCAAATGTTTCATGAGTTGAATGGCTGACTGGGAATGCAACTAAAAAAACAGGATACCCAAGGAGAAGAACATCAATGAGCTGGTAACCCTATATTAAGACTAGAAGAACCTAACAACAAATTAATCACAGAAGGGAAGTTAACTGAAATGCAGAGAACAACACATTTCAGTCCAGAAACCAGACCTGGCGTCAAGAGGAGCATGGGCGGGCGCAGTTGATGGCGGCGCAGACCTGGTGTCGGGGAGGAGCGCGGGTGGGCGCAGTAGGCGGTGGCGCAAGCCCAGCGTCAGCGCGTCAGCCTCGGGGCGACGGGCATCGGCACAGGCGGCCAAGCGGACGGGGGTGGAGGCACGGCGCTGGCTGAGGAGCGCGGGCGGCCCTGCGTCGCCGATTCGGGCCAGCGGCGTTCGGGGAAGGGGGCCGGCGACGCGATGAGGAAGGGGGACAGCGGCCCTGTGTCGCCCATTGGGGCCAACGGCGTTCGGGGTAGGCGGCCGGCGGCGCGTCGAGGAAAGGGGACGGTGGCCGTGCGTCGCGGTGGTGGGGCATGGCGCTGTTGGCGGCGGCGGGGCGTGCCGGCGTGGGTGGAGCATGGACTGCATAAGGTGCGAGCGGTGGGGCTGGGCCTTCTAACGGCCTGTTTCGGACCGCTGCACTCCCAGCTTTATAACTCTGTTCCAACTCTATATCGCTAAATATCTCCAACTCCATCAACTCTGCTCTTTAAAAAATCATGAAAATACTGCACCGACTTGGTCTTCACCGCCTGCTCCGACTCCGACCCGGTGGTGATACCCGTTTTCTCCGCCGGGTCCAATTATAGGCCGCGGATGAAAATACTATCATAATGAACTACTAAGAAATATCAAATCCTACATATGATTGTTGTTTTACAAGGAAACAATAATAAGGGAAACATTAGTATCCTTTTTCCAGTTCGGTTCCTTGCTATTAAAAATGTTGAATCAACCGACAAAGAATTACTAGCTAACCACTATTGCCTCCATCCTACATTCTTATCCCCTAATGTTGTGAATTACTAGCAATAATGAAGTAATATGTGAAATATTGAAGTAGTGAACCAACCGTATGTTTTACATGTTGGAAACACAAATTTGAATCAAATTATATTAGCAGATGAAAAATCAACGGAATAAAAATTTAGAAATTGATAAAATGCTATTCTACAATTAGAAGTGTATGCATGGAATTCTAGAATAACATCACTTCAATTAAGAAGTTAAAGAAACAGATATTTTGATGTAAATTAACTGCAAAAGCCATATTTCAACTTTTAAAAACAAAAATATGAGTTCTGCGGTGTACACTCTTTTGTATATTAACTTGTATAGAAAAACTTATTTACTGCATAAATCAACTATAGATACTTGTACTGTAATTACAATTCAAGCTTATATAATTACTAGCATGGATGAGCGAACTGGGTAGTTGTGTTTGTTTCTTGGTCTGTCTCTATTTTCTACTGTGTTTTTATACTATGAATAACTACGCAAATAACCTCAGTACAAAACCAAAAATTATATATGCTTAGCTAAGGTAGCATTTTCACCGCCAGCCCATGGTCCCAGCCTCGGGCCGGCGGTGAAAATCATTTTTACCATCGGTTCTAACCTCCACTATATTGGAACCGGTAGTGAAAATATTTCAGCACTGGTTTCTCTAAAACCGGCGGTGAAAATAGCGGTGATGAAAATAGTTTCTGTAGTAGTGACGGATGATTATCAATGTTACTCAGTAGTAATAAGCCGGTGTAATTAAGATATTAGCGATTGAGAAACAAAAGATAAATAAATTTGGTACTGTTCAAAGATTGATTTATCTTTTTCTCCTTTAATCGATCTATGTCTACGTGGGTGCTGTTCAAAATATAATGCCATCATTTCAAGTAGGAGAAATCTCGTAAAGTAAAGAGGAAAGGCACCCTGGAACGAAGAATGATGTACGGAAAATGTTTTTGTATTTTACCAAATGACGGTGGAAGCTAGAAAGTGAATGGATTATGGCCAGATGTTATGGAAGCTCAATATATCAATAATAAACCCTTAGTTGTAGAAAACATCATCAAACTGACTGTCCTGTAAGGTCTAATCTGCTTCATATGTGCTGTACCAGATAGAAATAGTGCGCGGCGTTGCAGCACCTTGGCCTAGTAGCGTGTCTAGATTGATGAGCTCCATTGTTGTGTCTTAAGGGGTGGGCAGTTTAGGGGATATCTGAAATTATGCTCTAAGCATATGCTCCTACAGGCATTGACCTATTGCCCAACAATTGACTTTTATAGTTCTCTGAAATTATGCTCCTAAAAGCGTTGGACTGATTGCTTCAGAGGTTTTAGCCGTCCTGGCGTATGCAAGAACGAATGTGTGAAATTTTCCAAACTCCATGGAGAAAAGTGCCTTATCCATAGTATAAGTAGATGCACTGTCATCCATTTGAAATAAGCTAAAAATTTAAGAAATGATTAAATCAATCTTGTCTCACTGTTATGCACCAGGGCAATATCTGAAGTCAGACGCGCGGGGACGGACACTACAGGAAAATAGTGTATTTTCGTTGGCCAGAAACCGACGAAAATAGGCCAAAAGCCGTCGAAAATAGCTGTTTTCGTCGGCCCGCCGATGAAATTAGGCCGACGAAAATAAGATCTTTTTCGTCGACAACCGACGAAAATAACTATATTTTCGTTGGCCAGAAAAGCCGACAAAAATACGTCCACATTTTCGTCGGCCAGCTTAATTGAAATCAAATTATTTTACTAATCAGAGTCTGTATGGCATTCTCACTACAAAGCAACTCTGGCTGTGCAGGATCTGCGCCGTGGTGGCCTCCAATGTATGTCTCAATATAGCTTAGGGCCACCCCACTTTGTGCCTCCTGGCAAAGAAGAAATTGTGATATTGCAGATAAGTATATAATAATTAAATTGAAATAATAAACACCTACCATTCGACGAGCCAAACGAAGGTGTCCATCAGCCCCATATCTTTGTGTAACCCGACGATTAGCTTGACGATTAGCTCTCTTCATCCTGAATTTTTCCACAAAGCTAGGTGAAGCCCAATAAGCATAAAGTGCTCGCCAAGCATCCGGACACTTTCTCAACCAAGGCAAACCGCTAATATCAACTTGAAGGTACTCATCCTCTCAGAAATGTATCTCAGAAGCGTCCAGTTTCTTATTCATGTCTTGCAGCTTAATTTTCTTACAGTATAGACAAACGTACTGTATACGAGCATTGGACATCATGTCCCTTACCACCTTCGTCGCTGCCTTGTCGAACACGGAACAAGCCCTATCTTGTAGGCACTGCTCCTCCCCCTCCGGCAAACGATACCTCTCCTAAAAAGAAAAATAAATTTGTTAGACAACTTATAAATGAATCAAATAGATAGTAGTTATACAAGTTAGACAAGTTATGATAAAAAAGTACCCAAAACTCATTCCAAACCCTCGCTGCAGTCATGACGCCCTGATCATCCGATTGCAGCTTATAGTGCTCCCACTTCAATGCAAGCTGAAACACACCTCCAATTGTGACCATTCCTGGGTAGTGAAACCGACAAAGTGTTCCCAATATTGCATTCACAGGTCTTAACCTATTTCTTCCCTCCCAACAAATGTCGTCCCACTGCCTACAATTACAAAATGATATTCATCATGTTTCTTACTTGAACTATATAATATATTAAATAAAATAATCATAATAATAAAATATATTACTTACCAATCCCCATGTGGCCTAATCTGTCGACGATTTGCTGGATTGGTTGCTGCAGGAGTCATCATATTGTTGCCTCTAAATCTAAATGTATTGTATTAGTTAGCTAGCTCATATAAAATTTTTCATGAAATGATCATAACTACCTGAACACAGCTTGAGTAGCAGTATCCTCCTCCTCCTCCTCCTCCTCTGCATCTCCATCTCTATCCTCCCACTCTTCTCTATCCTCGCCCCCATCTCCCTCTCCACTACCTCCATCTCCATCACCATCCACATTCGCGACATATTCTTCATCATCCGCACCTCTATCTTCCTCTTCTTGCTGTTCAAAGATAAGTATATATTTATTGTTATTAAAGAAATTAAATTACACATGCAAACTACATGTGACTTACTTGCATAGCCTCGTCTAGACATCGCTGAAGTGCACTTCTTCGGCTTAAGTGAGAACTGCTGCCTCTAAAGAGAGAAGGCCTATCTGAAGATGCGGAGCCATCATTCTTTTTTCCCTGACTCCTTGAAGACGAGGATACATTCTTCTTTCCCTTCCCCTTCAAAGAGTGCACAAATGACCTCATCCTGAAAAAAATAAAATATGGTTAGTTAATATCATATAAAGCAATGGTAAATAAAAGATAACAAGTTTCATAACAACAATTAGCAAATAAAACACTATTAAGAAAAACTAGTTTTTACATCACATTACATGTTAAAAGTCCTCGGGGTCATCTTCTTCAGCTACGGAGTCACCATGAGTAGCATCATGCCGCATTTCAAATGTTTTGAACATTACTTTACTTGCACGACGTGGCCTTTTTTCTTACGGACCTCAGAAACTATTACATCACCGGTGTCATCATCTAATATGTCAAGTGCCATCCCAATATCAACTTCAAAGGCTCCATTGCACTCATCTTCCTGATATGCTTCAGGAACAGTATGATCAAGCTCACATTCATTGTAACCTTCATCTCCACGAATAGGAAATCGACCTGGAGAACATACTCTCTGAACAATCCACCATGGTTCTAAATTTTCCGAACGGCATGGATACGACATATAATAGACCATCTCAACTTGATGTGCGAGAACAAATGGATTGTAACCAGAAAGTCGCAATTTGTGGTTCACCTCCACTAAACCAAGTTTTTTGTTATGCTTTACCCTAGAACCTAATTTACTATTGAACCAATCATAATAAAATAACACAACTCTTAAATCTTTTGAACCTTCAAACTTTAGCTCCACTATATTCTGAATGACACCGAAATATTCCATGATAGAACCATCTGAGGCACTCGCGGTGGTCACAACTCCACTATTTGTTGTGGCGGCATGTGGATTTTTTGCTTCAAACTTGGTTGAATGGAACCGAAATCCGTTTATGTCATAGCAACCATAACTCCTTGCAGTCGTGCTTCCATGTGAAAGCTATCTTAGATCATCATGAACACTGCTATCCTTCATGCACTACAAGTTTTAAAATTTTGTTAACTCATAACGAGTTATATAAATAAGGTAGTTAGAGTAAGGATGCTTACATGTCTTCTAAACCATGTGACAAAATTGGGACCACCACGTAAACCCTCACGCTGTAAGGTTTCGAGCTGTTTAGCAGTTGGTTGTCGTGCATATCTCCATTGTTCTTGATCAAACAACCTACATATTCTTTATTTAGCACAAGTACATCACTAAACGTGATTCACATATGAGATATATGTCATGGTACTTACACGAAATATTTTTCCATCTCATCCATATTTGTGTACATATACAACAATGCAGTATTCCATTCTTGTATGCACATTTCATAGACCAAACTAGCGCCGACGGCCTTGCCAGTCCACTGAAATAACTTGAGATTGCTCGTCGGTGTCTCATTCGAGTTGTGGTAGCGCGGTATATGAGCATTAATGTTATTTTCTTCTGCAAAATATGTGCTCGTGTAGTGTGAGATCTCCTTAAGATAGAATGCCTCGGCAATTCATCCCTCCACTCGTGTTTTATTGCCGATGGTTGCTTTGAGCTTCTTTAAGTCTCGTTCAACAAAATACATCCACCTGTATTGTACGGGGCCACCCACCTCAGCTTCATAAGGCAAATGCACTAACAAGTGTTGCATTACATTCATGAAACCCGGGGGAACACCTTCTCCATCTTACATACTAAGATAGGTATTTCCTTACTCAGTTTTCTCATTGTATTCTTGTTAATTTCTTTTGCACATAATTGCCTGTAGAAAAAACTTAACTCAGCCAACATTATCCAAATTTCTTCAGGGAGGTACCCACACAGCATCATAGGCAACAACCTTTCCATGATGATATGGTAATCATGACTCTTCAAACCATTCATTTTTCCAGTTATAATGTTCACCGCCCGTTTCAGATTAGCTGCATATCCATCAGGAAATTTAAGGTTCTTCAGCCACAAAAGAACCTCTTTCCTCTCCGCAGGCTTAAGATAGTACTTAGCACGTGGCTTCTCCATATGGCCAGCTTGATTGGGTCTCAGATTAAGGGTTGGCCGAACACATATTTCAGCTAAGTCTTGCCGAGCTTTGAAATTATCTTTAGTCTTATCTTTCAAATAAAAAATATACTAATTATACTTTCTGCAACATTGCACTCTTGATGCATTACATCTAAATTATGTGAAAGGATCATAGCAGTAGCATAAGGAAGGCTCCAAATGGCAGCTATATGTGTCCAATTATGCTCCTCTTTGACCCCTTCAAACCCATCATCTGTGGGAATTAACCGACAGTGGCTTGCTACAATCTCTTGACCGGTCAAACGCTTGGGTGGACCCTTAGTAACGATTGTGTCCTTGCGAAAGATATCTCGTTGACTCCTGAACGGGTGATCATGAGACAAGAACCGATGGTGACAGTCAAAAAAGCAGAATTTGCCACCATATTTCAAACGAAAAGCATCTGTATCACCCATGCATATCAGACAACATAGATGACCGTGCGTGCTCCATCCCGAGAACATTCCATATGCAGGGAAATCATGAATAGACCAAAGAAATGCTACTCTCATACTGAAGTATTCCTTCCGGCTGCTGTCATACGTCCTAACTCCATTCCACAAGTCATGCAGACATCAATCAATGGTTGCATGAACATGTTCAAATGCTTACTGGGATTGTCAGGGCCAGGTATAATAAGTGTCAAGAACACATACTCATCTTTCATGCATAATGATGGTGGAAGATTGTATGGAATTGTTATCACTGGCCAACATGAGTAGGGGGCAGCATTTGAGTTAAAAGGAGTGAAGCCATCAGTGGCCAACCCAACACGCACATTCCGGAGGTCACTTGCAAAACTTGGATCATAATGGTCGAGGGCCTTCCAAGCCGTACCATCATAAGAATGACTCATGCATCCTGTATTATTACGAATTCCCTCTTTGTGCCATCTCATATGTTTTGTAGTCTTCTGAGATAGGTACAACCGTTGAAGCCTTGGTTTCAATGGTAGGTACCGTAACACCTTAACGGGCACACTTGTTATCTGCACACTTCCATCTTTTTTCACCACCTTCTTGTATCTGCACTTCTTACAAAATGAACAGTACTTGAGATTTTCATTGTTCTTCCAAAATAACATGCAATTGTTCTCACACGCATGGATTTTTTGATACAGTATTCCTAAACCAGCTAACAGCTTCTTTGAGTAGTAAAAGTCTTTCGGGAACTTGTGAGGTTTTGGAAGCATGTTCGAAATTAAGTCAACAAGATCATTGTAACAACTTACTGAAAAGTTGTACTTGGACTTTATAGCCATTAACCGTGTCACAGCAGCAAGCTGTGATAAAGTAGTGGCCCCATGTAATGGTTCTTTTGATGATGCAAGCAGACCAAAATATTCCGGTACCTCAGCAACATTCTTAACCTGTTGGATAAAATCATCCATCATTGCATCCATCCTATCTTCGTTTTCCTCAAAGCTATCAACTAGGTTGTATGGCTCCTGCTCCTGTGACTCCCCATACTCATACCACCTCTCATAATTCGGCATGAAACCAAACTTGCACAGGTGACGCTCCATATCAATCTTGACTTGACGAGAACAATTCTGACACTTGTTACATGGACACTTCGCTAAACCACCGCCAGGAGACAAGAAAAATACATGATCAACAAAAGCTTGTGTGTTGACCATCCACTCTCGCGTAGGCATTCCGTTACTTGTCCAACCATCATACATCCAACTTTGATCATCTCTCATTTTCTCAAACTAGCTACTTCATAATGAAAGTGAGAAATGTTACTTCATTAACGATACTAAGCAAACAATAATTATCAAGAAAATGTAACACAAATATTTTTAGAGTACTACAGTTTCTGGCCTTAGAGTAATGAACAACAATGCATCATTAAGTTTAATAGTTATTCGGTCAGTTCGAAACTAGCAGGAAAGAGAATGAGCAAGCATACCTGTGGGCGGCGGTGGGCCACGGGGGCACGGCGTGGGGCCTCGGGGGCGGCGGCGGGGGCCTCGGGGGCGGCAGCGGGCCACGGGGACACGGCATGGGGCCTCGGGGGCGGTGGCGGGCCGTGGGAGCACGGTGTGGAGCCTCGGGGGCGGCGGCGGGGGCCTGCGGGGCGGCAACGGGCCGCGGGGGCGGTGGCGGGGCCCACGAGGGCACTGCGTGGGGCTTGGGGGGCAGCGGCGGGCCTCGGTTGTCACACCCGATTTATAAGAACATAAACCGAGCAATCATATATGCGCTAGGATCAAGTCACGCATATATACAACAGAATCATCAAGATATCACAACACGTATCTTGAAAGAAAAGCATATAAATTATAAATGATTATCTTTATTACAACTGAATCAAGAATCAGTTCAAGGAATGCGGAAGCGTAAATAAATACATGAAGATCAGGCGCCACAGGGACGTCGGCTGGGAGACAACGCCTAGAAATCGTCAAGTCTGCTGATGTAGTCCTCCACATTGCCTGGTACTGAGCAGCAGTCGAAGATATCCCAAAGAGAACAGAAGAATAGAGGAGGCAAGTGTGAGTACACAACTGGTACTCAACAAGTATAACATGAATTATGAGGCTCTAGGGTTAGCTGACTCGACTGCATTAGCTTTTAGTCTTGGCAAGTTTTATTAATGCTATTTACTACAAGTGGATGAATTACCATAACCCAAGTTACATAATAATTAATCCAAATTAAACATGAGTCTACTGAAAACCAAGCCAAAACCACCAAAGGTACATCCCACTAATCAGACGGAGGATCTGGGCCGCTCATGACCGTGAGCACGGCTAGTATACCAGTTTTACACTCTCGAGAGGTTGCACAACTTTACCCACAAGTCATGAGCTATGCTAGTTGTTCATCATACTTCCTTAGGTGAGATGACTAGCAAGCACACTACGAGACCGTTACAAAGGATCACGTTAGTAAGGTGTAACCACTAAGATTTCTGGATCAGCGACGATGGGGCCCACCTCACGGGGGTACAAGCACACAGCACAGACCAAGCCGGAGGAGCAGGGACCATTGAAGCTTACCACCCCCTTGCCCCGCAGGTAAGTTACTCCCAAACCAAAATGACCTAATTAGTAAGTCAAGACCGTCCCATTCCAGTCTTGTGGTTGCGCGGTTGTCTCAGGTTGTCGCTCTATGAACCGGTACTTATGGAGAGTGGCCAACCAAGCACTAAGCACCGTGCTGGCCCCCTAAACCGAGTTTCTAACAAAAACATATTTTAAGAAGATGTGAGCCACTCAAGCACACAGCACAGAGGGCCACTCTCAGAATTAAGTTGCATATCACCATTAATCAAATTTAATTAAAAAGATCGAGATGTGTGAGAGCGCAGCCCCTAGCACAACTAACCAAAATGCAACCCAAGGTATATATATAAAGGATAGGGTGGCTAGGAAGTCCTTATAGGCATACAGAATTAAAATGCAGAATGAAATTGTATTTAAGAGTGATAGGATATTCATGTTATACTTGCCTACCTCAAAGTTCTTCTGCTGCTGCTCAAAGGCTTCTGAAGATGGTGGCTCCTGGTACTCCTCTGATGGCTCAACGTCTACTCACGATCGCAACGCCAACACATGGTCCACACATGCACATACATACAAATAATAGTAAAAGATAAGAAACAGTACAACAATACAGTAAAACAGTACGCAAAACTAAGCTAAAACTATTCTACACGTTACAACAATCGCGTGAGCGTGAAAACCACCTAAAACGGAGCTAAGACGCGAAATCTAGGGTTAAAACAAGGTCCAGGGGCTTTTATGTAAGAAAACAGAAAGATCCAGGGGTTCTGTGCAAAAACTAAGGGCCTGAACCTAATTAAAGGTTAGACCTGGGGTCTAACTCGCAAAAATATCAGGCATGGACGGCGGGTTCTATTTCTAGAAAGCTCAGGGGCCAAAACCTTAAAAACAGGACCTAACTGCAGTTACTTTTGAACTAGGGGTGGACTGCGGGTTGATTCCTGGAAAACACAAGGGCTCTTTAGCAAAACAGGCTGGCTAAAGCGATATCTTTAAATCTGGGCCGTAGGATTTGGATCGGGCGGTTTGGATTTAAAACGAGAGCGAACCGGTATCGGAGGATCTGATCCGCTGGATCTGGATCTAAGGGTCACGGTTTGATGATATCGGGATCTAATCAGGGGTGCCGGCTGCAGATCGAACGGTCCGAGACATTTGGGGGCGCGGGCGGCGGCGATTTCTCACCGGAGATGGCTTCCGCAGCGGCGCCTCGCAGGTGCTGGGCAATCTCGGGGCTCCGGTGGCTAAATCTACTCGAGCCTAGGTCGGGGCATGATCAACGTGGCACAGGGGATCCATCTAGGGCTATGGTTAGGCTTGGCGAGGCTCGGGCTTTGCGTTCAACGGCGAGGGGCGGCTCTGCGCGGTGGACATCACCGGCGTGCGCGTGTTCCCGTGCATAGGGGGCCTACGATCCAAGACGGCTAGCGCTGAAGGTCCGGGGGGGAGATGTGTTGCTCACCAAGGGCTTGTGGTGGCCGGAGCTGCGGTGCGGGGTAGACGTCGACGATGGCCGGGCGGCGGAGGCACGGCGACGCTCGCGGACAGGCTGCAACAGAGGTGGTCGGGGTCTCTGGCTTGCGTAGATCTGCTCCGGGGGCTCCTGCGGAGGTGACCAGAGGGTTAACACGACCCGAGGCGCATCGACGGCGAGCAATCGCGACGGCGGAACAACTCACCGGCGGCGGCTCCTTCGTGAATCCCCGACGATGCAGAGGCTCAGGGCCCAATTGCCGAGCTCGGGAAGCTTCTAGATGATGAGACGAAGCGGATGCAAGGGTTGTCGTGGGCTGGGATGCAGCAGGGCGGCTTGCCCACGGCGGTGCAGAAGGGTTGCGTGGCGGAGCAGGAGGGCGGCGGTGCTAGGGTTGAGCGGCGGCTACTGATCAGGGCGCAGAGAGCGTTAGGGTTCGGTTTAAAGGGGCAGCCGGGGATCTTGGGGTGGGCGCGCTAAAAGGGGGGCCGGCGAGGATCACGGCGGCCGTTGCTCGGGAGGGAGTAAAGGAGGAAGAGAGAGCTGACCGGTGGGACCAAAGAGACAGGGAGAGAAGAGGGGAACCGGGCGAGCGACTCGAGCAGGGAAAGAGAGCGCCGACAGGCGGGCCCGGGGTGGCAGACAGAGAAGAGCGAGGAGGCGTGCGGTTGGGCTGGCTGGGCCGGGGAAAAGAGAGATAGGAGAGGAGGCCCGAGGGAGAGAAGGGGAGTGGGCCGGCGTGGCCCATGCGGGAAGAAGAGGGGTGAGGGAAAGGAAGAAGTGGGCCGCGGGTTGGGAAGGTTGGGCTGCCAGCTGGGCTACTCTTCTTTTTTTTGTTTTTCTCCTTTTCTTTTCCTTTCTAAACTAATTCAAATCAATTTGAATCCAAATGGAATTTGAATTCAACCTCAACTATTCAACCAAACAAAAGAAATGCACCAGCATGAATGCACAAACATATTGATCCTAGAATAAATTTTAATTCCTTGTGATATAAAATTAATTTAAATATAAGATAAATCAAGAAAAACCTTAGAAATTTTATTTGAGCCAAAATAAATTCATTAAATATTTGGAAAAATTATATTAGGGTGTTACATCGGTGCCGCGGCGACAGGCCTCAGGGCAGCGGCGTGGGACCTCGGGGCGGCGGCGGTCCGGCGGGCCACGGGGTGTCGGCAGGCCGCGGTGCCGCAGCGTGGGACCACGCTCAGGGGCGGCGGCGGGCCTCGGGGCGGCCGCGGGGGCCCGTGGGGCAGCGGCGGGCCGCGGTGCAAAGGAGGGCCGCGCGGGGCAGAGAAGGTATGCGCCTTCGATCTACAGCTAAAAAAAAAGTCATATCAGCATGGTTTATAGAAAAAAAGAATCATGCAAATGCAACTTTTTGTATCCATGTTCTCCGATTTCCCATCCGAGTCACTGGACATCACAACAACATCACAAGTTCAATGCTACCCTACCATCACAACAACATCACAATTACATCTTACCCTACCATACAGGGCAAGTACCCAAGGGTCCCAGGAAAGAGATCGAGATAGATGGCAGCTGGCCGGCGGCTCACCTGGTACGAGGAAGAGGGGCGCGGGGGCAGAGGGGCGGCGGCCGCGGGGGGCCGCGCGAGGCGGCGGCGGGGCCGAGCCGCGCGCGGCAGAGGGGCGCGGGGGCAGAGGGGCGGTGGCCGCGGAGGGCCGCGTGGGGGGGGGGGGCAGCGTGGAGCCGCACGAGGCGGCGGCGGTGGTGGCCGCGGAGCCACGGGGCCGAGGAGGCGACGTTGGCGGGGCCGAGCCGCGCGGGGCAGAGGGGCGCGGGGGCAGAGGGGCGGCGGCCGCGGGGGCGGCGCGGGGGGGGGCGGCGTGGAGTCGCGGGAGGCGGCCAGCGGCGGTGGCGGCGGGGCGCTGGGCCGGGGGCGGTGGCGGCGGGGCGCGGGGGCGGGGAGCTCGGGCGCAAGGATGTGCTGTGCGGGCCTAGAAACATCCAAACCATATCGTCCTAATTAGGGTCCATTTATTTTCGTCGGCCCAAGTGGGCCGACGAAAAGAAATCTTATTTTCGTGGGTCTAGGGCAAGCCGACGAAAATAGGAACTTGTTTTCGTCGGCCGGGAACTAGCCGATGAAAATATGGGACTGTTTTCGTCGGCCTGCTCAGGCCGACGAAAACAAGTTATAATTTCGACGGCTTTTGTTGGCCGACGAAATAAGTGAGTTATTTTCGTCGGCTTTTTTTTGGCCGATGAAATTATATATGGCCGACGAAATTGAGCGGCTTTGGTGCAGTGGGAGGACATGGACTAAGTTTTGCTAAACTAACAAAAGATAACAGTATTAGTCCATGTCCACGGAAACGGGCTCTTTGTGGCCTATATCCACACGGGTGCACGGCCCATATAGTCCAGATCTATTTTTGCCCATTAAACTAGCGCTACTTCTTTTTACATGAAATAATCAACAAAACTAGAAAGCAGAGGTGGCTTTGCCGGAGTGAACCAGCCCATGTCTCTGGTTTGCGGAATGGCCCCGCACATATTTTTTTCAGGCTGATCGCATTTCTTGTACTGGATTGGATCTTTTGGTAGACTATATGACCAGTTTTTGCATTTTATGTACAATTTCCACAAAGAATGAAAGATCTTAAATCACCTTAAGCTTCGATTAGGGCAAAACTCTGATGCAACCTTAAGCTTTGATTGGCTATAATCAAGTGACGCAAGATACATTATTTGAATCAAATGCAGCATTTTATTATCCTATGCAATGTATAAACAAAAATTGTAATTGACTATGAAGACTTGCTAGCAGGAACTGAATCTCCGGCAACAGTAGTATGAAGCTACTAATATATTTCAAATTCCAGCACCTAATAGAGTTACTATGTGTCCATTTAAGTAGCTTCTTCATGGTATATTTAAAAATATCTTGCTGATGCAACACTGGTAACTGGAAGTCCAATGATGCTCTATGATCCTTCGCTTATAAATCATGAGCTAGAAATCTATTGAGAGCACACAAATGACAGGCGGATGTATTATGGCACCTTCTGGAAGACCTGAATCAACAACAAACGAACAGGTGCCCGTGCAAAGGCTAATTTTACGCTCCGTTTGGATGTAGATATTGGAGCATGGAATTCAGAATTGGTATTTTAGACATCCAATATCTAATGTTTGGATGATTTTGGAATTGGCATTGGAAACTTCACCCAATGCCAACCGGTATTTACTCCTCTTGCTGCCCCTTGCCCTTGATACCGAGCCCTTCTCCTTTGTATTATGGTGAATTGGCCTATGCTCTTCTTCCTCATGACAGCTTCCGCCGCCGAAGCTCCACCGTGACTGCAGCCCCCCTCCTCTTCTCTCTCACGACTACGCCCCCCACCTCTTCTCCCTCGCGGCCGTGGCCCTCTCCTTCCTCGCGGTCGGCTTCACCTCCTCGTCTTCCTTGCCGACACGGCCCCCTCCTTTTCTCCCTTCCAGCTGCGGCCCTCTTCTTCCTCATGGCCGGCTTCCATCCTCGTCTTCCTTGCCGGCGCGGCTCCTCTTCTTCCTCGCGGCTGTGGCCCTCTCCTCTTCTTCCTCGCCGGGACAGCCCCCTCCTCTTCTTCCTCCTGGTTGAGGCCCCTCCTCTCCTTCCTTGTAGCTGCAGCTTCTTTGCAAGCTTGATCTCGTTGGGCGGTTGCTCGCTGGGGCGCCGCCAGCGAGTGGCGCTCGAGCAGAACGCCGTGCGCAGGGCGGTAGGGAGGGCAAATGCCAATCTCATTAAAAGGAATCGGTGTTCGTAGCCTAAGAGGGGGAGGGGGTGAATTAGGCAACTTAAAACTTTAACCTTTGGTCTCCATCTAGTTTGCACAAAATTTAAACTAAAGCAAGCTATCTAGATGTGCAACTACGATTAGTGTGAAACCCTCATCCCAAAATAGGTTTTGCAACTTATAACCAATCCTAACAAGAGCTACTCTAAGAAAGTAAAGGCACACAAGTTGCAAGAGAAATGCGGAAACATAAAGGAGGGAATGAGAGGAAGCAGACTCTTAATTGAAGAATTTATCTCATGGTATCGGTAGGCACTAAGCCACTTCTAGTCCATGTTGTTGAAGTACTTACAAAGAGTATTGTTTCCCGGTTACCAAGTCTCTTCCGGGACTCCCCTTGACTTGCCACAAAGGCTCGGCTACTAAGGCTCACACCAAGTCCCCCGGTCACCTTGATGCCGCCTTCACTATGGAGCTTCCCACGAAGAAAGGGTCCCCTCGTCCCCACACAAAGCTGTCGTCGCCGCTCCACACCAAGCCGGAGGGTCGAAGATTTGCCGAGAAACCACAAACATTTGCCGCTCCACCCTGTCCGGATTGCATAGGTCCGTCCAGCGGATGCTTTGCCGCCGTTTGTTCATTTGTTTGTTTGCTCTAGCGGATGCCGCCACCGTTGCATTAGTTGGTGGTCGCTTTGGGCGGATACTTGGGCGTCTGATTGTATTTTGCAACCTTTGTTATATTGTAGATCTTTTGCACCTTTAAGGATGTTGTATCTTTGAACAGGTTTAGATGTGTGGTTCTGTCCTGAGGTGTGATCGTGTCTAGAGTTGTGGGGTTTGCACGTGTTTCCTTCCTATTATTCTTAATGTTCTTGTTCGGTGTTGGGGTCGCCTACCACTTGCTTGGTGGTGCCTGTAACCGCTTTAATAGTCTCTGCATATTAAGATTTGTAAGGGTCTTATTATTTTAAAAGTATTATTTTTTAATGAAATACGTATTTAGATATGTTCGAAAAAAATATGACAACTAATAATTTTTCTGAAATTTCTAATAACTTATTGTGATTTTGGTCCCAAGTATTGAAGTGATGAATTCTTAGATATAAATCAATTGATAGCTAAATTTTATTAATATGCTTTAATTTTAGTTCGGCAAAAATTGGAAGCCAAACAACATGAGCCCGTAGGCCGTGTCGCGATGCGCCAGAAGCCAGCGACGGAACGCGAAGTGTCGAGAGCCTGAGACAGTGAGTCGGTGACTCTGCTGTTTTTGATTGTTGATGGAAGATCCGACGGCTAAGAATTTTAAGCGACCTGGCCTTAATGGGAGGCCAGAGCGGACCAGAGGTGTCCGCAGGATTGAGAATATATACTACGAAAATCTGGAAAGACGGGCACTACCAGCACAAGACTATAGTACAGACAGCAGGAAGGGCGGCGGCAGACATGGCGCCGGCGGCGGGCCAGGAGAGCATGATGACGAGGGAGCAGCTGCTCCACCTCTTCTCCCGCTTCTCCTTCCTCACCTCCCTCCCCGGTCGGTCCCGGTCTTCCCCCATTTCCGGTTCACTCCCCATCCCCGGCCCATCTGATTTTCTCTAATCTTTGTTCCTTACCCCCGCGTTCCAGAGGTCAAGCAGCGGATTGCTGACGCAGTCAGGGACAAGCAGGTGAGGTGCATGTGCCATTTGGGCGCCATTCCTCATCTTTAGCGCTCGTGGTGTCCCTTGGGAGGATGGGGTTCTTCGGGGGTAGTTCTTGAAATGTTGGGCTCTGTGCTTGCCTGCTTGGCACGCATCTTTCTTTGCCTGATTAGCTCGGTATTTCGCTCACACAGCTCGATTGTCTCGGGCTACTTCCAAATTTAGTTTGGACCATGAAATACAGTTTGTTTAGAACAAATTTGCATGTGAAAGGATTGGAAAGTTATGTGCAAGTTGTGTTTTGCTGTGCCTGTAGGAGGCTGTTGCCGTGACCACTGAGATACAAGAAGAGATCCTTCGCGAGATGGGTGTAGGTATGTAAATTGCATTCGACCTGAACACCTTGTTGTCGCTCGGTGGGTTTCCGTTGGCTGTAGCATTTAGACATGTGGTTTATAATGATTGTGATGCAAATGAGAAGTAGTGATTAAACTGAGATCAATGATGCACTTTTTTCCTGTAAAAGAGAGGACAAGTGAAACTAGCAGCCTGGGTCTTTTGGCCCTATTGTCACATCTACAGCTATTGATATCATAATCGTGATGCCATTACATCAGCCAATTTGGGTTTTAGTAAATATAGTTTCTTTGGGCTGTAGCATTTAGGCATGTGGGTTACAATGATAATGATGTAGATGAGAAGTAGTGATCGAATTGAGAACGTTTACACATTTATTTTGCGTAGAAGATGTGAACTGCAAAAACAGCAACCTGGACTGTTGGCCCTGTTATCCCATCTACATCTATTGATATCATATTGTGATGGCATATAACATATGGTGAGGTTTGTGCATTTGGTAGATTGATAGATTATGGAATTAACAGTGGTATTGTGCTTTTGACAATGTAGTATTGCAATAAGTGAATAAATAATCAATCTGAAGTAAACTAGGATAGAAGAAAAATTCAGCTACGTATACTACAAGAGACAGAATATATGGTGCTTAATAATAACAGGGGCTATTTTTTTCATGTTATTTTAAAAGCAATCGACTTTTTTTTCCTTAAACAGAGTTTACCAGTTTCAGGTCATGAATGAAAATGGTGCACAGCTCCCCTGCGTGTTCGATAAAAAAATAGCAGCAGCAATATAGAACCATACATATCAGCAGCAACACACAACCATACATAGCAGTAGCAGTATAGAATAATAAAAGGCAGATTATGTTGAGTGAAAAGCTGGAATATGAATAATCTATCATTAGCTTTTCAAAAAAAAATCTTTTGAAGTTTCCAAGTGGTGAAGGAAAAATCATATATATTTATAGTTTCTATAATTGTCTTCACAAATTGTTTTGTTTCAGGATGAAACTTCAGTAGATATTACCATTTTCATTAAGATTTCAATGAGAGATTTTTTTTTTCACTCTGGTTAAATCGATATTTAGATACCTGCGGTGCATGAAGGTACAGCATTCATGGGGTCATGGTTAGCTAAGATCCAAATGTTGTAGAAGATAAATGTCTTTTACTCTGCCTGCTTTAACATGCCAGGCAGACCTCTTACACTATGCTGTTTTTTGGTTTTGTATTAAGTAATTTTGCCGAGTACTTGGTCTATGTCAAGATTCAAGAACGTAATACTTGCTGAAATTAAATAATCTAGATTTATAGTTTTGTACTTCTGCAAAAGGATATGGTTTATTTTCTTCACATTTTAGAATTGCTTTTAAAATGATTGTACTCCTGTGTTGCCTTAATGTGGATATCATCGATTTCTGACATGTTATTTCTGAATTTCAGATCCAGGTTTTGGTATTGGGTGCCTAGGAAAGGTCAACCTTGTTTATGAAAATGACAAGGATTTGATGATTAAATTCTATCAATTTGTTGCCAAGTAAGTGCTTTACTCCTATATGTAGGTCCCAAGTCAGGCTAAAATCGTATATATAAGAAAACAAAGGGTTATTGATGACTGTTAAGAGTCAATAAAGCTTAGCATTTCCCTTTATCAGCTATCATAGTGCTGATGGGCACCTTCCTGGTTTCTAACTTGTTTTGTATATTTTGAGTTGACCGGTCTAGTCTCATAGTTACAATCATGCTTCAGTTATTAGTTAGTGTTTCCATAACATTTGATTGTTGGGAGATAGCACTAATATCAATGTACTTATATACTAGATATAAATATGAACATGACCCTAATGATTTGCACTATACGTTAGTCCTTGATTTATTATAATAAGGGACGATCAACCCATTAAATGACTAACCTTCACATAGAACAAGATATATATGACAAGTTATATACTTTGTGGCAACACCTTCTCTATTGCAGCAATGTTTCCTGGAGTAAACTGTGGCCAAATACTTCTTTTTTCCGGGTATGTGGCCAAATACTTACATTTAGCCTTTTTTTTCATTTTATTTGATAGAGAAGAGATGGCTATTGATGAAGCTGAGCTTGAACCTAGAGAAATGGCTGAAAAACTACATGCTCAACAAATACTACAAGAACAGGTGACGCGACACCTTCATTACGTTCGTGTTGTTTATAAGCTGCTAATTACATGGTTTGAGTTGGTCCTGCAGCAACTGAACATGCTAGTTGAAATGAGGAAATGTAGCCCAGAGAGCCAATCTGTCATACTTGGGAATGTATGTACATCTTCCCCCATTCCCATTTCCCTCCCCTTAGATTCTAATTTAACAGAAGTATTTGTTTACTTTCCTGTAATCCATGTGCAGTTGCGGAAACAATTGGAGGAAGCTAATTTTGACATCAACGCATCGATCCTGAGTCCAGAGCAAATTCAAGAGATCATTCAGAAGTGATAATTTCCCAGCAGATCAGTAGTACCAGCATTGTCATTTGGTGCTTGTGCATCCCTCTGTAATCGCTAGAAAGTGGAAATAGTGACCAGTCTTGTCTATTTGATATCTGGTGATTGTAAATTGCATCTTAAGAGTTGTAACTGTTACAAGTAACCTTGGAAAACATACTGATTTTGCAAAGACAGTTCACAGTGATTTGTAAAACATCCTGATTTTGCTAAAAAGAAAAGTTCTTAGGGATACACTTTTGTTAACCCTTTGGGAGTAACACAAATATTGAAGCACAATAAAAGTGTTGATTCTCACTATTGTTATATTCAAGATAAGTCTCCTTTTATTTTTTTAAGGAAGATAAATCTGTCTTGAGCTTTAAGAAAACAATGCATACTGTTTTACATGTCGAATCTTTAAAATATTTTAACTGAGAGAAGACTTTGTTAACCAAAAAAAGAGTTCACTAATCCTTTTTATATTTGATCTTTCCTTGCACTATCTATAGCTTTCGTCCTAATCTTATCATAGCAATAATGTGGTTTGGCTTCTCATAATTTTACCAATGTTTGACTGACCAAGTCATTTAATCTTAGGGGTGGCTGTTAGTAATCTAGTGTTTTATGGGAATCTTTACAGATTCTAGTAAAACGATGCTGTTAGATCATAAATATACAAAGAAATATAAGCCTATATGGAAAACCACAACAATACCAAGCAAAACATCAATCCATCCGTTGATACAAATGATAACTTACATATGCACAGAAGATACATATATTATTGGCATATGGATTCTCAGAATGCCTTAGATTCCTCAAGGTGAGAGACATCAAGCATAAGTCCAAATAGATTTGCAAACATCTTTCAGTAGCAGCAAAATTGTGGAGGACTGAAACATCAGAAAACTGGAACAACATGAAATCAGCTACCGACTGTTATCCTTTTGATCAGCAATCCTGCTCAAGATCTGCTTGGTCTGAAATTTCTGAAAAATTAGCTTTTTATCTTCCCGGATTGCCAAACTGAACAAAAGAATCTTGCCAATGGGGGCTACGATTGTGGTTAGTTTGATGCATATATTCGAACCGTTCTGATCCTTCATTCCTATTCCGTGCCACTTATCGAACTGTTGTACTCTGCAAATGCACCTGACTCCAGTGAAAAAGCAGCATTCATTACAAATATGTGCAAGTCCACAACCAATCTGGTCTTCAGTAGACCTGTCTGATGTTGATATTTATCCTGGAATTCTTGACATAGTGCAAGATAAAGCAGTCATCTTCACCAGAAAGTTGTGAAACCAGTGCAGAGATTTCTTGTTGGTTGCTTTCTGTGAAGATCCGTGGTACACCTGTGAAATGGAAGTCAAAGGTTAAAATATGAACACTTGATGATCTATGGTGTTTGAACGTTCTTATTTATGAACAACATTCATTCATTTTACAAATGAGTTACCATGGAAGCATTCTCGTGCTTCCCCAGCCATCAATACTATATCACCACTTCGCAGGAACATTGCTGTTGGAACTTCATCTCTTGTCTTTCCTCCAAGAAGAAAGATGCACTTGCAACCCAAACTAAAAGGATAAAAGGTAAGGTGCTATGTTATGAAAAATCTAAAAATCACAAAAATAAGAAGCTTGATTGTTACCTTATGCTTACAATAGGTTTTGTCCAATCTGCTTCCATGTCATCAACATGGCCACCGAGCATATCGCCTAAATCAGTTAAAGCTTAATATTTCAGTACAAATATGAAATGGAGCATGAAGCTACAACTCTTCAAGACAATTCCAAAGAAAATATATCAAACTAAAGGCATTTTCACTATTTTAAGAGACAAGCCATGCATACTTGGACCATAATAGTTCACTATAGCAGCTTCTGGCTTGAATTCTTCTCCAAAAGGCATAGCTGGAATAGCCATATTTTTTGCAAGACTAGCTAGAGCATCTGGAATCTTCTTGTGTGGAAGTGATACATCGTAGTTACGCTGTAAAGCAGAAGAATTTGACCAAAGAAAAAGGAGAAGACATAAATATGCTATTTCTAGCAACAGCCCAGCCTATGGTGCAGTCAAGCAAGAATACAATACAATTTTCGAACCTAATGACAGAGCAATACATCTTATAGGCACATCGGGAGATACTTTCCGTGTTTACTTTGATAGACAATAGTATTTAAAGACAGTTTCACCTGAACAATGATGAACTAGCATAGCTCCTTAAGTTGTTTGCTACTTGAATGCTCTTTAAGTTGTAATATTGTGTTATATATTCTAATGGAATTCTAGATTGATAACAATATTTGAATGAACCAAACTGAATATATTTTTAATAAACTGTAGAAAATTTTGCAGATTAAATTATATATTGCAGTGTAATGTACCAGAATATACCAATACCACCACAAGCTGGGATTCAAGCAACAATGGAAATGAGCATGGTGTTAGCACCATCATGGAAGCAAACGGATACATACTTTTGACCAATCAAATTGCAGGCCAAGGGTGCTCCACCGGAGCTTCCGCATGAGAGTAATTGCTCTGGTTGTCCTACACTCTTCACCCTTCTGGATCTCTGAGTCCTCCACAAATTTGAAGTTTTTGGATTCCGTTTTCCTGTCACCTTTGTTCTGTTCTTTTTCTTCTACATCAGAATTTTCCACTTCAACCAAGATCTTTTGATTTTTAGCAGCAGTGAACAAGTCAGAAATTGAACCATATATAGCAGTCAAATTAGTCCTATTAGGTGGCTGCGGAAATGTTTTCAAGCTTTCCCTAATCCAATAGCATTGTTCCTCAGTTGATAGAGCGCCAGGAATGAAATAGAATCCTACAAAGTTAAAAAAGATGAAATGCCAGTATATCAGAACCATACTAAGTGTAATGATATTATGATTCGTGGGCAATGTGTAAAATAAAAAATGCCATGCATGTTTGAATTTATACACAAATCTTGGCAGGAACATGGTTTAATCTTAAACCAGTAGCCAAAATTATGATTTGTCATCCGCATAAGCTGTCCTCCTGATGTGTTATCACAGATACAACCAAATCAAAAAAATTTAGAGTTGGAAGAAAGATAGGAAACAACAAGCTTAACACAAAATATATGAAGAGGATATCCCTCTCTAGTCCAGATTGCTATACTATCCACCACTCATGTTCCTATTGAAGTATTGAAATAATAGTTAAAAAAGTTTATTGATTACCGAAACTAAGATTAAACAAAATGATCAGTAATGACACCATGACTAGAGATATTGCTAGCCATTCAATTCCTAGATGAAGATCTCATTCACATAAATCTGCACCCCCCCCCCCGCCCCAACCCACACACACACACACTAGCACGCATCTAAGAGAGGATCAAAGTCTGCAAGGTTCCCTGTTCGAAGTGCAATGTTCAGAACCGCAAGTGCAAAAATCAAGCTGGACCCATCCAATTTTAACTCGAACAGAGAAGGAAAGGGAGGGAGATCTCCGCAGTTACCCGACCGGTCCAAGAAGCAGAACACGGGGCGGTCGAACCCGGCGCAGTCACGCCGACCGATCCCGGCGGGCAGCTCCCCGTCGGCGGCAAGCAGCGCGTGGAAGTCCACCACAGCCGACAGGTCGCCGCCGTCTCCATCGACGCCGGCCGGCTTGCTCCTGCAGCGGCGAAGGCGTCAGGGTTTGGGTTTTGGGAGCAGAGACGAAGATGGCAACCAAAAGGGCAAGAAAGGGGGGACCGAGATCCTGACCTGGACCTGGACCTACCCTTGAGGTTGGGCGGCTTGTAGAGCTTGTACTGCTTCTCCGCCCGCCGGAACGCCGTGCGCTCCGCAGCGGCAGGGTCGGAAGCGCCGTACATCGCCGGCGGCGCGTGAGCTTGTCTTCGCCGCTTTTAGGCCTAAGCCGCTTTGCTCTCGGTTGCTACTAGAAACTCTGGCGCGCTTTGCCGCGCCGCGCCCTACCTGAGTTGGGCAGTGTAATGGCTACCTTCTGTGTACTGTGGTTACTTAGTTCCAATCTTCTAGAGGGTATGGAGTTGCCAATGCATTTGAGAGTAGCTAATGTAATTGTAGGAGGATATAAGAGTTTGAGTTAAAGATATATAACTTAACAAATTACTTTTTCATATATACAATCCCTGCTCACATAAATAAAATTGCACAATTGAAGATGCCCGTGCGTTGCTACGGGTAATAGAAATTTTACCTGGACCTACATAAGATTACCAATTTTATACTCTTTCACTCAGTGTACATGCTGTACCGTGCTGTACCGTGACCACGTGAGGCATTGATCGTTCGGTTCCGATCCAGTTTCCGATTGGGATTCCAATTAATTTGTCCGTATTCTGATTAGGATTACGACGGATTTTGATTAGGATTCCGATTGACAGATCAAGTAATCATTGCTTACTTTAAAAAATAATAAAGATACTGTATAAATTATCAAAGAGCCACATAAATCATTGATAAATGTTATCTTGCATACGCTCTTATTAAATATTACCGCACCAGACAAAAAATAGATCCGGTAAGCAAAGATGTACGGGTACTTGATGATAAAGCTGAAGATTGATTTAAAGCCAAAATATCAATCACATTAGGTAATGATATATTGATAATGCATTTTTTAACAATACAAATCTGAAGTTATGAGCTATTAGCAAGTTAATCTAATACTTAATGTATTGTTAATTTGAGGGCAAATAACATTGGTTTGATTATTCTTAGCTATTTTACCTGTGATGATGGTTGGGTACGATGACAATGTGTTAATGTGATATGCAAATGCATAGATGTTAATTTAAATCCAGAACTATCTTATAGCTATATGTCTTATTAATAATTATTTCAGATAGAGCTTCTTTGATTTGTAACTAAACAGCAATGGCACAAACTATCATTAAGAAATTCTCATTGCAAATATATCCATATGATGAATGGGTTTAGTTATGCATCTTCTCAACTCATGCTTAGCAAATTGATCAAGGTAATAACATGGTAGAAAAGAAGTGATTACATATAGCAATAATTTCTCTTTATTATATAGGCTCTAGTATCAGTCCTTCTATAGTGAAAAGTAAAACAACGCATGATTTCAATTCAATGTTTTGTCAAGATGAACAAAGCTTCATTGCAATATGATCAGCAATAATTTCTCTTGGTTCATTCCAAGAAGCACATTTCAATTGTATAGACTCTACTCTCTGACCTTCTATAGTGAAAAGTAAAATCAAACATGATTTCAAGTCAATGTTATGTCAAGATGAACAAAGCTTCATTGCAACATGATTACACAGGAAAAAACTGAGCTATACAATTAATAGGAACATTATTACCTCTAGGACAGAAGCACGGAAAAGTTATCAGCATGACTGGTCACACTGCTTATGCATTGGAACAAATGAGTGGCTAGTGTGATTAGAGGAAATATGCTACCATAACATGAATGGCCATAGACATGAAGCATGTCACGCTCATAACTTGTCCGGTGGTTACCCAAGAAATCCCAAATTAATTGTTGTTTCTTTTAATATATAACCATCAACGAGCTAGCATAGAGAATTCCGTCTCTTACACCAAGCTTGCAAAAATAAACTTTTATTTACGTCATTTGCAGAACAGGAATAGAAGACAGGTATCTTCATGAAGGACCAGAATCTCATCTAGTAGTACCAATGGTGGTGAACGCTACGCTTAAATTAGAGTTGCTATACGTATGGGAGCTTGTAATTTATGAAGTGTAGTGCCAGCATTTTTGTGATTATCAGATGGCATTGTAAAAAACGCTAGAATAGGTTGGACATTTTGTCGAGCACGTTGCAGGCAGTGGAGGCACCGTCAGCTACGGCCACTGCAGCCTTGGAGGGATGGAGCAGGCACAGGAGCCGTGGCTGGAGCTGCTGCTGATACCACCGTCACGTCGACATGCAGCGGTGCGAGCTGCTCGTGAGGTAACCTTCCGTCGCTGCAGGCTGCAGCTGCACTACAGGAAATTTGACAATTTGGCAGCGAGGCTGGCAGAGGGAGGTGAGGAGATCTAACTTAGCGCCGTCATCGCGTCGATCTGCAGCCCGCGTGGCTCCGTGGCCGCGGTGATGGAGAGACAGGGCTGCCTGGGAGGCGGAGCGGCACACCGGCGTCCCGTCCGTGAGACGGGATCCAGGGAAAGCACGGCTCGAGCTTCGACAGGCGGCGAGCTACCAGCCTAGCCAAGGCCCGGCGCTGCCCCAAGTGCAGGCCCGCGACCTCCAATAACGCGCTACTGCTAGAGCTAGAAGCTAGCCGCAAAAAGCGACAATACAGACTGGGCACTTGCCTGTGCTCGTGAGCCGCAGCATCAGCTTGCCCGAGCGCCTCTTGGCCCAGCGCAACGTGCTCTGCCTCGCGCTTTGGCACAAGTGGAAAAGAGCGGAGGAGCTAGGAGCTCTCTTGCGCCTCGACGGCCGCGGTGGCCAGGAGGCAGGCGGCGAGGAGTCTAGCGCTCGCGAAGGGTCTGGAAACCATTGATACAATGCCGACTTTGGACGGCCCGATCAAAATCCGATGGTCATGAAAACGAGACGACGTGGCCCAATCAGGGCTCGAAAATGTCACCAAATTTAGGTCTATGGAGACTGCTGCCCGTCCGAGTTATTCCGGCCGTCAGCCCGCTACCAGTTACGGCCCATGGACCTAACGCTAGTCCTAGTGGAGTGTCATCGCAAACTTACACTAAAGCTTGGTAATTATATCGGAGTCGGAGAAGTATTATAACGATGACAGTTCTCTTTCATTTTATGAAACTCCTCTTCTCTTCTCATAAATAATTTTGCCATATCAGCAAATCTGCTGATGTAGTATGCTATTTAACGCTCGTGACATTCGCATTGAGATGGGCCTAAAGCATGCTAGCTTCACACTGACCAATGGGTCCCACTGCATTTTTAACGTCACCATTTGCATCTTCAAGAAGGGGAGAGACCGTTGAGTACATTTGACAAATAACAAATTAACTTTTCCGATATAGACAAACTAATTTCTCCATATTTAAGAAATGGATAGGGTAATTCATTATCTAGTGAGCGCTCAGTTGGCTAGCAGCCTCAAGTGGACATGTAGCTGACGCGAGTGTACTCGCGTCTCTCACCCGTGGTCTTTCGCGCATGGAGTCCTAAAGGGAATAGGACGTACCCGTCACCTGCAGAATTATGGATGATTTGGCACTATTATAAAAACGATCACGTCCTCCTTATTTATCCCGGTTAGTTTTAGATCCGGAACTAATAAAAGCATTAGTCCCGGGTCCAACGGCTATAGACCTGTCGGGAGGGTGAGGGAACATTTAGTCCCGGTTGGAGCCACCAACCAGGACTACAAATCCCTCATTTGTCCTGGTTGGTGGCTCTAGCTAGGACTTGAGGCGGGACTACAAATCCCTCATTAAGTCCTAGCTGGAGCCACCAACCAGGACAAATGAGGGATTTGTAGTCCCGGTTGGTGCCTCCAACGGGATTAATTCCATGGTCCTTTTATCCCCTTCTTCCTCCTCTGTTCGAGCCATTCCTCCTTTTTAGTTCTCGGGTGAGGGGAGATGATGCCAATTTTCTCCACGATTTGTGAAGGCTTTTGATTCCCCCATCCATCTAATAGTTTAAAGGTTAGAAACTTCATGCTCTCATCTTCCATTGTTATTGTAGCTCCTTTCATGGTTTAGAAATAGAGATTTTTGAGGTTTTTTAGATTAGAAAAAATGTTGGAGTTTTTTCGATTTAGACACCATTTAATATGTGTAACAAAATCAAAATTTTAGATATTTTAATTAATTGCGTTGTGTAATTGTTCATGTTATGTAAAATACTATATCGTGCAATGCAGATGGACTGAAAATGGATATACAATGTTGACCGACGTTCGAAAGAGTTCATTGATGGCCTCTATTATTTTTTGGATGTGGCCGAGGCAATCAAACGGAATGGTTTCATGTGCAGCCTGTGCATCCATTGCCAGAACAAGAAAGATTAGTGCTCTTCAAGGACCCTTCACAGCCATATTTTTGCTAATGGTTTCATATCCAATTACATTTGTTGGACCGGTCATGGAGAAAAAAGGGTTATAATAGAGGATAATGAAGAAAAAGCTTTTGATGGCAACTTTCCTAGCCACGTTGGATTTGGTGTCTTTGATGATAATGCTGTAATGGAAGAGCCTAAAGGAGAGGCGACAAATGATGATCCCACAGACGATCTTAGGTAGGCGCTGCGCGATGCGCGTGAAGATTGTGAAAGTGAGAATTAGAGGATGAAGTTCCAGTAGATGTTAGCGGACCACCGCAAGTTGTTGTACCTAGGATGCGTAGATGGCTTGAAGAAGCTTGACATCATTGTTGAGTTGCTATAATGGAAGGCAACGCATGGTTTATCCGACAAGGGATTTGGTGAATTACTGAAACTTTTTAAAAAAATGCTTCCTAAGTAACGAGTTGCCTGCCACAACATACAAAGCAAAACAACTTGTTTGCCCTCTAGGTTTGGAGGTACAGAAGATACACACATATCCCAATGACTGTATCCTGTACCGCGGTGATGAGTACGAGAATTTGGATGCATGCCCTGTATGCGGTGCACTGAGGTATAAGATCAGGAGAGACGACCCTAGAGAAGTCGAGGGGGAGCGTCCTAGGAAGAGAGTTCCTGCCAAGGTCATGTAGTACTCTCCTATAATACCATGTTTGAACTGTCTATTTAGGAGCAAAGATCATGCTAAGTTGATGCGATGGCATAAAGAAGAACGAGAGCAAGACACAATGTTGAGACACTCGGCTGATGGATCCTAGTGAAGAAAAAATAGATAGAACATACCCAGACTTTGTAGTGGATGCGAGAAACATAAGATTCTCTTTGAGTACGGATGGCATGAATCCTTCCAGTGAAATGAGCAGTAGTCACAGCACTTGGCCTGTGACTCTATGTATATACAATCTCCCACCATGGGGGCATGAAGCGAAAATTCATCATGATGCCGGTGCTTATCCGGGGCCCAAAGCAACCTGGTAACGACATTGATGTGTACCTAAGACCATTAGTCGAAGAACTATTATTGCTGTGGCACGAAGAAGGTGTAGGGATGTGGGATGAATACCGACAGGAGAACTTTAACCTATGAGCCTTGTTATTCGTAACCATCAATGACTGGCCTGCTCTTAGTAACCTGTTAGGACAAACGAACAAGGGATATAGAGCCTGCACACACTGCTTAGATAAAACTGATAGTGTATACTTGACTCACTGCAAAAAGGTTATATAGAGGGGTCATCATTGGTTTCTCCCCATCAAACATCAGGTACGAAGGAGAGGCAAGCATTTCAAAGGGCAAGCAGACCACTGTACAAAGCCGATACACCGAAGTGGTATGCAAGTCTTTGATATGGTAAAGGATGTAGAAGTAGTATTTGGCAAGGGACCTGGTAGCCAACCCGTTCCGAGCGAAAACGGAATGGCACCCATGTGGAAGAAGAAGTCTATTTTTTGGGAGCTACCATATTGGGAAGTCTTAGATGTTCGCAATTCAATTGATGTGATGCACGTCACGAAAAATCTTTGCATCAACCTGATAGGATTCCTAGGAGTGTACGGGAAGATAAAAGATACACTTGAAGCACGGCAGAAATTGCAACATTATGGAAGAACGAGATGGCCTACATTCAGAAATAAGAGAAAATGGACGGCACTACTTAAGTCCTGCCAGCTATACTCTTAGCAAAGAAGAGAAGGAAAATAAGTTTGAATGTTTAAATTTCATAGTTTTCTACTTAATTTTCATGTTCAAATATAATTTTTAGATATCTTTCGAAGTAGTACACAATGAAAATAAATCAAAATTAAAATAGTACACAAAAACTGGAACAAGACCCTATTTGTCCCGGGTGGTAGATCCACTTGGGACTAAAGGTGGGCCGAAGTTTTCCTGTGGCCCGCCAAAATTGGCCTTTAGTCCCGATGGAGCCACGATCCGGGACTAAAGATCCATTAGTCCTGGTTCGTGACTCCACCCGGGACATAAGACCCTTTAGTCCCGGGTGGAGCCACGAACCAGGACTAAAGGATCTTTAGTCCCAGGTCGTGGCTAGTCCCGGGTGGAGCCATGAACCGGGACTAAAGATCTTTAGTCCTAGGTCGTGGCTCCACCCGGGACTAAAGGTAGCCCCCCTATATATCCCGGCTCCCCTTCTCCTTTCTCCATTCTTGATCTTGGCCGCCGTCTCTCCTCTGTGCCAAAGTCACCGCTGCCTCTACGTCCGCTACGCTGGTGCCTCCGCCCCTTGCGCCGCGCCGGTGCCTCCTCCTCCTCCGCCTTCGCGTGTGCGCCTCCGCCAGCACCCTGAGACACACCATCAGCGCAACATTCAGACCGCCGCACCAGTCTGGCCGTTGACGACGTCCAGCGCCCCCTGACCTCCTCCAGTGTCCCCCCACCGGCCCTCTTCGCCTCCTCATCCTCGTTGCCTACACGGCCGCCATCGCCACCACTGCCTCCCGTCGTCCTCTGTCCGCTCCGCATCAGGTCTGGCCGCTGCTTCCGTGCAGCCGCTCGGGCCTCCTGTGGCAGCTGTGCAGCACCGTGCCCCTCCTCCGTGCCGTGCCCCTCCTTCAGCAGCTGCGCCTCGCCGTGCCCTTCCTCCGGCAGTTGAGTCACCCCCTGCATTGCCACCGTACAGCACCGGCCAGCCGCAACAGTACTGTGTGAGTGTGCCTGCGCATGTGTTGTGTGTGTTGTGCGTGTGTGTGTTGTGTTAGGTTAGTTGTTTGAATTATTTTTGTATTTTGTATGTTAAGTTGTATGTGGTAGATTTATGTCATGAAACTAGCTATTTTTATTTGGTTTAGATGTTTAATTGGATAATTTGTTAGTACAATTTATTAGTTAGAAAAATTAAATGGCTCGTGAGCAAAATCATAAAGATTTAACAAAAGATTCAATTTTTGTTGGTTATTATTGAAGTCTTGAATGTATATATATAAAGACAAGTACTTAGCATTTTTTTTATAAAGTCAGTTACTTAGAGTTCTTTGAAAAAGTTATTATATATACACGTAGACTTGTAGTTTGTGTCATTTTTGTAGACTTGCTGGTGACTTTAGTGACAAGACATAGTTCTTGAAAATTTAATGTATATATGGCATAGTGACTTTAGTGAATAGAAAAAATTCTAGAAATTTGTATATTTACTTTAATGACTAGAAAAATTTCTAGAAAATTTGTATAGTGGCTATTGTGACTAGATTTATTTGTAGAAAATTGATAGTGACATTAGTGACTAGATTGACCTCTTGAAAATTTCATGTATATTTACTTTAGTGTATATTTGTAGAAATTTCATGTATAAGTCCTTAAAAATTGTATTGGGCTGATCCTTAGCGTTATTTTTCATAGCTAACCCTAAAGTCTATAGTTACTTACGTATAAGTCCTTAGAAATTTTATAAGGCTGATCCTTAGCGTTATTTACATAACTAACCCTGGAGAAGTCTATTATTAATTATGTAGAAGTCCTTGAAATTGTGTAGTTACTTAGTGTTAATTATTTTACATAAATTCTTGATTTTTTATTTGTATTCTATTACTAGTTAAGATGGACCTGAGAGAGGATGAAGTTGGTAATGTTGAAGAAGAAGAAGCCGGTGCTGATGCTCATCATCATGACGAAGAAGAAGAAGCAGGTGATAATGATGCTAGCAATACCAACATATACCTCAATATGTCCGGTGATGGGATTGAGCAATCCAATGATGGTGATGATCAACAAACCGAGAATGTATATATATATATATATATCTTTTACTTGTAGCCCTCTGTCGGTTTTTCGGACCGCCGACTAGTGAATTTGTGTTTGCGCGTCTGGCCGGATGGTGTGCAAGGAAGACAAAGAGGTTTATGCTGGTTCGGGCGGAATGTCCCTACGTCTAGTTCGAGCTGCTCATGTTCTTGAACTAGTTTGCAGTAGGGGTTACAAATAGGCGAGAGAGGGAACGGGCTCCGAGGTCTCTAGTGGCGAAGTGCTGTGTGGGTGAGTTAGTGTTGTCCCCAAAATCCATCCCCCTGCGGGGGTCCTCCCCTTCCCTTTTATATGCCAAGGGGTAGGGATCGGATAAACGAGAGAGAGAGAGGGAGAAATAGAGAGATCGCCGGGATCCCGATTTTCCTCCTCCCTGTGTGCGGTCCCTACTGGTCCTATAGATGATGACGGGGTTGTCCTTGCGCTGCTCCCCAGCATGACGTGCGATGTGCGTCTCAACAGGACAGACGGTGCAGCCGCTCGGCGTGCTTGGTGGGCGACGTATGCCCCGACATGACGGGCAGCATGAGCCCTCGGCGTGTTTTACAGCTTGACCTCTGGCGCCGCGGACTACCGGGGCTCGTGGTAATGGCCTGTCCTCTCTAGAGGTCATGGCGAGGCACGTCCTTACCTGCCCCCGCGCTAGAGGTTTGACCCCCGGCACGACCTGTCATTCCGTGAGACCCTGAGGGCCCCATATCCCTACGGCAGGTACGGCCAAATCCGTTCCCTCGGGGTCGAGCGAAGTGGAGCTCCCCCTCAGGGTCGGGCGAGGCGGGGCTTATCCCATAGGGGTCGAGCAAGGCCGCGCTCGCATCCTTGGGGTCGGGCGAGGCGGAGCCTGACCTCTGGTGGTGGGGCGAGGTGGCTCGTGCCCTTCTTCTGGGCTTGGTATTGCACCATCGGTGCCCCTCCTCCTGGTGGTCCGTCCATGCCCATGCAATAGATTAGGCTGAGCTGCATATTGCGGGAGAGCTAACCCGTAATAGCTTCCTAAGTAACATGCTTTCAGGGGGTCCATGACATTCGCCCCCGACAGTAGCCCTCGAGCCCCTGTGCGGTTCGGTGAGCCATGCTGGGGTTTCGTTTTACCCAAGCATCATCTCTTGCATCAGGCCAAATGCATTCCCATCCTCGTATATGGGTTGACGTGGTTTGGGTTGTTCTCTTTCTGCTCGGCTTATGTGGGTGCGCACGAGCGCACCCACTAGGTGTAGCCCCCGAGCCTCTGGGTGAATCAGAGATTTGCGCAGAGGGTTCAGCTCGCGTGCTTGTCCTTGTGCTCTGATTGATGTGACCGATGAGTAATCTCCCTCCATTTGACTCACGTGGGTGCGGGCGAGCGCACCTAGTGGGTGGAGCCCCTGAGCCTCTGGGCGAATCTGAGATTTGCATAGAGGGTTAGCTTGCTTGTCCGGAGGGTACCCCGGGGTGACGCCTTGGTCCAGGCGCCTCTTCGTCGGATCTCGTTCTGCTGACAACGCTCGGCAGCAGTCTTTGCAGCTATTGGGTCGTTGGGTGCCGGTTCTCCAACTGTGCCCATCCTTGCTTGCCTCAGGGCTCGCGTGACGCCCGCCGCCTGCTTCTATCTGTAACACCCTAATGTAATTTTCCCTAATTTTAAGGAATTTAATTGGGCTTAAATAAAATTTCCAGGGTTTTCTCTAATTTATCTCGCATTTAAAGTAATTTTATAACGCAAGTAACTAAAAGTTATTATAGGATCAACTTGCTTGTGCATTCGTGCTGGAGCATTGTTTTTATTTGTGTTGAGTTGTAGGGTTTGAGTTCAAATTTGGTTGAATTCAAATGGATTTGTGTGAATAGATTGAGTTTGGGAAAGAGGAAAGAAAAAGAAAAGAAGAAAGAAGGCAGCCCCAAACCCTTGGCCCAGCCCAGCTCAGCTTCCCCTTTCCCCTCCTCTCTCCCGCATGGGCCACGCCGGCCCACCCCTTTTTCTCCCTCTCTTTTTCCCTCCACAGCCGGCAGCCCATTCTCCTTCTCTCCTTTCCCCCTCCCCCGCGTGGGCCGTGCCCCTGCCCAGTCCTCTCTCAGCCGAGCCCTCTCTTCTCTCTCGCTGGCCGCCCGACCCCACCCGTCATCCCCCTCCTCCCGCACCCCTGTTCCCGCAACGGCCGCGCCGCTACACGGCCGTGAGCCCCGGATCTCCTCCGCCCCAACCATCCCCGAGATCCCTGGCCCTGCCCTTCTTATCCCCCTACACCACCCCTTGGATCCCTCTCATCCCAACAGCGCCGCCCTAAAGCCCTAATCGCGGCCGCCGCCTTGCCTCTGCTTGGAGCTGAGCCCGCCGCCGCGGGTACGCCGAACCACTGCAGCCCGCCGCCTGAGACCTCCGCAGGAGCTCCGCCCAAGTGCCAGGGTCGACCTCCGAGCTGTGCTTGCGTCCTTCATCCCTGTGCTCGCCGGAATTGAAACCGAGTCATCGCCGTCGGTGAGGCCGCCTCCGAGCAATTGCCGGCCACCAGTGCTTCTCAGGCCTTGCTGACCTCCCCATCCCCTTCACAGGACCTCCCCGCATCGATCCCCGGTGACCAGGAGCTCGGAGACCCCCGGCATCACCTGCCCCCGCGAGAGCCCGAGCCTTCCGTCGCCGGTCGCCGTCGTTCTCCCCTTCCGCCACAGCCCCGGCCTCCACAACCTCTTGGTGAGCACCTCTTCCACCCCCTGCTTCTTTTGCGCCGGTTGTTGTAGGCCGTAGACCGCACCCGAGGCCGGAACGCGCGCGCCGTCGTTGCGCCGTCACCCCGAGCCGCCCTCACCGTCGTTCTGCCCCAGCCATGCCCAAATCCTCGACCACAACTGCCCAGGTGGATTACACATGCCGCCAGCAACCTTCAGGGCTTGACCTCGTCTCAGATGGAGCCCGGACGGCCAAGATCAGCCTACGCCGGCGATGCGCCGCCGCGGAGACGAGCTCCGGTGACCTCCACCGCCGCCCGGACCCCCCTCTTTCTTCTGAGCCGTCCGATCTGCGGCCAGTGGGTAGGATTAGATCCTTAGCCCCTTGATCCCGACCGTCAGATCGTGATCCAGCGGATATGTTTCCCTCGTACCGGTTCGCCCTTGTCTTAAATCCCGGCCGTCCATCCTTGATCCGGCGCGCGAGATTGAATTTCCTTTATGTTAGGCTCTGGCGCGTTAGATTCCGATCAGATGGATGAGAATCAAGCGTACCCCTTCGTTCAGTAAGTCTAATCTCAGCCGCCCGATCCAGATCCAAGGGCCCAGAACAGAAGATACCGCTTCAGCCCGCTTCTTTTGCTAAAGAGCCCTCGGGTTTTCCTGGAATCAACCCGCGCTCCCGTGTAGTTCAAAAGTATTTGCAGTTAAGTCCAGTTTTATTCGTTTAGACCCCTGCGCTTTCAGGTTTTAGTGCCCGCCGTCCATGCCATGAGTTTTAGCGCGTTAGACCCCGAGTCTATGCTTTAATTACGTTTAGGTCCCCAGTTTTCGCGCAGAACCCCCTGGAAGTTCTGTTTTCCTCGCAAATAGGTCCCTGAATCTTGTTTTAAGCGTAGTTTTCGCGTCTTAGCTCCGTTTTAGGTGTTCTTTATGTCCGCGCGATCGTTGTAACACGTAGAATAGCTTTAGACCTGTTTTATGTGCTGTTCTATTGTATTGGTGTACTGTTTCTTATATTTTGCTATTATTTGCATGTGTGTGCATGTGTGGCCCATGTATTGCTGTTACGATCGTGAATAGACGTCGAGCCACCGGAGCAGTACCAGGAGCAGCCATCTTCCGAGCAGTTCGAGCAGCAGCCGGGAGAGTACGAGGAAGGCAAGTATAACATGAACCTCCTATCACTTTTAAATACAATTTCATACTGCATTTTAATCCGGTATGCCTATAAGGACTTTCCTAGCCACTTATTTACCCTTTACATATATCCTATGGGTTGCATTTTGGTTAGTTGTGCTAGGTTGCTGCGCTACAACATATCTGGGTCCTTTTTAATTAATTTGATTAATGGTCTTATGCAACTTAATTCTGGAGCCGACCCTCTGTGCTGTGTGCTTGAGTGGTTTGTGCGTCCTTAAAAGATGTTTTTGTTAGAAACATGGTTTAGGGGGCCAGCACAGTGCTTAGTGCTTGGTTGGCCACTCTCCATAAGGACCGGTTCATAGAGCGACAACCTGGGACAACCGCGCAACCACAAGACTGGAATGGGAAGGTCTTGACTTACTAATTAGGTCGTGTTGGTTCTGGAGTAACTTACCTGCGTTGGCAAGAGGGGTGGTAAGCTTCAATGGTCCCTGCTCCTCCGGCTTGGTCTGTGCTGTGTGCTTGTACCCCCGGAGGTGGGCCCCATCGTCGCTGATCCAGAATCCTTAGCGGTTACACCTTACCAACGTGATCCTTTGTAACGGTCTCGTAGTGCGCTTGCTAGCCATCTCACCTAAGGAAGTGTGATGAACCACTAGTGTAGCTCACGACTTGTGGGTAAAGTTGTGCAACCTCTCGAGAGTGTAAAACTGATATATCAGCTGTGCTCACAGTCATGAGCAGCCCAGATCCTCCTTTTGATTAGTGGGGTTATCAACCTTTGATTAGGGAGATTCCCCGGGTGGTTTTGGTTTGGATGGTTCTCAGTAGTTCTTAATTAATACTGATTAATTTCTTATGCAACTTGGGTTATGGTAATTCATCCACTTATAGTAAATAGTTTTAATAAAAATGGTCAAGACTAAAAGCTAATGTAGTTGAGTCAGCTAGCCTAGAGCCTCATAGTTTGTGTTATACTTGTTGAGTACGAGTTTGTACTCACACTTGCCTCTCTACTCTTCTGTTCTATTTCGGATATCTTCGACTGCTGCTCAGTGCCTGGCAACGTGGAGGACTACGTCAGCGGCTTCGATGACTTCTGGGCGTTTGTCTCCCAATCGACGTCCCTGTGGCGCCCCACTCTTCACGTATTTATTTTACGCTTCCGCATTCCTTGAACTGATTCTTGATTCAGTTGTAATAAAGATATTCATTTTATAATTTATACGCTTTTATTCGTGACATGTGTTGTGATATCTTGATAATCTGTTGTATATATGCGTGACTTGATCCTGGCGCATATATGATTGCTCGATTTATGTTCTTATAAATCGGGTGTGACACTATCTCAGCCAGCGCCTACCCGCTTCATCTTATCCTGCGCTGTCCCGTCGGATCAGCAGCCGTTGATGGGAATTGGGGTAGGTAAGTTTTGTAATGCTGGTTGCTTGGTTTTGGCCCGTCCAGCTCCACGGTGACATCGTGCCCCAGCACGGCTATAAATAGCGATGCATAATTACTTTTGCATCGGAGGAGTAGCTGCTGATCTTTGGCTTCTGGTTGTTTTCACCAAGACCACCCGGCAAAGCTTGTAACAATGCGTGGTAGAACTCGGCCTCCTAGAGCCCAGGTTTGGCTCGTTCGAGCTGGATCCCGATCCTTCATTGGTTGCTGTTAGTAGATTGACTACGAGCAGAGCAGCATGAGGAAGGAGAAGTCCAGCGTTTAGATCCTCGGCTTCACCTTCGTGAGGTTTTCGTCATGTCATGCAACATCCTAGGTTTTTCTGGAATGTTATAATTGTGCAAAATTGTGAGTTTTCAAAAACTTTTCCTGTATGTGCTATTAGCTTGTTCTAAATATAAGCATGGGTTCTCTTTATCTCGAAACCTTAGTAATTCAACTCAACATTTTTAACTAAGGACCATTAAAATGTTAGTATATAATAATTTGGAGTTATTTGAATATCTTTTGAACTTGTTAATTCGAATTTAGTTTGGTTGGTTTGAAAATTTTGTGGAAATTAATTTGAATTGAGCCATTCAAATTAATTCCAAAAACCTAACAAGCTAACCTAACCTAAAACCACCAGCCAGCCCAGCCAGCTTCCCAGCCTGCTAAGCACAGCACAGCCTGCACGACCGTTTTGGCCCAAGGCTTCTGGCTTAGCACCACGTGGCCCACGTTGGCCCGCTCGACTCGGCTCGCTTCGTGCCCCGCTCCGGCCTGCTCAGCCAGCCTGCGCACAGCACAGCCCTGCTAGGCTACCCCGCCACCCACACACGCCGCGCAACCCCCTGCCTTCCTCACCGCTGCCACTGCCGCCCCGACCCCACGCGTCAGGTGTGCCTCCCCTGTTCCCCTTTCTTCCTCCTCACCGCTTTATCGCCCAATCAGCCCCGCGTCCCACCCTCTCACCCGCGCATCACTCTCCTCTCCCACATCGCGCTTGCCTTGCTTGGCAACTAGGGAGCGCAATCGCCCCACGTCCCCCTTTCCACCTCACCCTTGACCGCCCACGCACCCTCGGAAACCCTAGCCCTGCTCTCGCAGCCGCCGGATGCGTGCCGCATGGCCATGGCATGGAAGCCAAGCATCGCCGCCATCCCTACGCACCCAAGCCTTAGCGCCGCGCGTATAAGGAGCCCCCAATCGCAGCCGTTGAACCCTAGAGCTCTAGGGTTATTCTCCCCTGTTCCATCGCTGCCGCCAAGAAGAGAGGGCCGAGGGAGGATTGAGGAGAGGAGCTTGGAGAGGAGCCGCCCGTTGCCGAAGAGCCAAGGAAGCCACCAGCGCTGGAGAGGCCCCGGAGCATCTTTCCCACACCGGCGCCCCCGATCACTCCCGATGATGCCCCTGCTCTGCCTACATTGCTCTAACTTGCCACAGCAGCACCTCCCCGCTGTCGCGCCCTGCTCTTCTTCGAGCCACCCGGTTAGCGCCACCACCCTTTCTCGTCCTTCCTCATGCTGCCGACATGCTACGGCCATCGATGAACCTTCCCTTTGCAAGCCTAGGACCACCCATCCCGTTTTCTTGCAGGGACCTTGCCATCGCCCTCGTCCACCCTTGCAGTCGCGACGTCGCTGCGGCCAAGCTTGCTGGAGCACCGCATGCGTCACGGCCGTACCGCGGCCCTGGATTCCAGGTCTTGCACCGGCCAACCACCTGAGCCATGGTTGTTGCTCCACCATCTCACTGCCATCCTACCCCTGCTCCTCACCGAAGCCCAGCCGCTCGACCTGCCCTTGCAGTTCCTCACGCGCCACGGACACGCGCGGACCCGGAATGCTAGGAGCCTGCGCGTGGGCAAGACAACCGTCGGATCTAGCCGCGCGCGCCACTCGCCTTGCGTGCCCCGCCGTCGTCTTGCTGACGCCATGCCTCGACCCCGCCATGGCCTTGCCGTGCGCGGTGACCACGCACCGACGCCACGGCGTCGCACGCATCGCGGCCAAGCCCTTTCGGGCATTTGATCGAACACTCCCGGCGCGCTCGCACACACACCTGGTCACATGCACACGCAGCTCCCGCACTAGATCCGGCCGCCACATCGGATCCCACGGGGTGAAGCTAAGCAGTGGGTCCCACTGACCCGCTGACCCCGTTGGCCGTTGACCGGTCAACGCTGACGTCAGTAGGTCCCCACTACTGAAGTCAGCAAGTACTGACCTCCTGGTGATGTCGCGCTAACATCATGCTGATGTCAGCATGCCACATGGCATGCTATGATGCTGCCACGTGCCGCTTCTATGTGTTTTTCTTTTCCAAAATCCTTTTATTAATTTTAGAAATAGGTTTTCCTTAGAAAATTAATAATAAATCAACCGGACCTCCGAAAATTATGAAACCAGTTCCATAATTCTTCTAAATTCATGAACTACCTGTTAGAGTAGGTTTTGTGGTGATTTGGGTCTTATTTGGTGACTTTTTGTGCACTTTTGCATTTTGGTCCATGCCCTTACTCATATTTACGAATAGGACCCGACTATGAGGAGCTGACCGACGGCTAGGACCACCTGGAGGCCCAGGAGGACTTCAAAGAACCACTAGGTTCATGCCCATCTATGATCTGAATACTTATTAGGCATTGCTTGCTAGATATGCTATTGCTTCATGATGTGTTACCATGAGATGAACCTGCATAGCCTATTTATTTACCTGAACTCCTTGCAATCCTATCACACTTGAATTTTATAAGAGATGCCTTGCAATGCTTTGCATGTGTATGTGTGGGAATGTCCTATTTTAGTAGATCGGTATCTTGTCGTTCATTTGGTTGATCCCCGGCTGGCTTCTATTCGAGTGGGTCCAGGTGTATAACCCCTGCAGAGTGAAAACTATATGTATAGCCGTGTCCTCGGTCATGGACAACCCTACTCTTCTATTGCTCTTATTAGTTAGTGTTACTCATGAATTCTACGTCCCTCTAGAGATGACTTCCTGCCTTGGGCAGTTGAGATGCGAGGAGAGGGAGTCCTCGCATTGACTTGGTGGTTTTGAAAGGTGTGTGTTGGGACCGGGAGTCCGGAATGCCGGAATGGCCCGAGTTTGGAGTTTGGATGATGTTATACTTGTTGTTGCACATGCATAGGAAACCCCAGCTGAATCCCTTGAACTTTTGTTATACCTTAGTATAGTCCACTTTAAAGCTTGCATTCAGATGGTGACGTGAACCTATCTCATTGTTATCGCCATAATTTAGCTAGGCCAGAAGGTGGGCCGCGAGCAAGATGGGCTCAAAGGATAATTGTAATGGGCTTGCGAATCGGCCCTTGCGCAGGCATTTTAAGGTTAGGATTGGCCATGTATCTAGATAGGCGTGTGCATTTAAATTAGTTTAGATAGAGATAACCCGGATTCATGTTGTAGTTAGTTAGGATTGGTTAGGAGAGGAAAGTCTCTGGACTATAAATATGTACCTTGAACTACGAATGAAACACGAACATCAACCATTCGCCCTGTTTTTGGGTATGAGAGCAGCATCTTGCCCTATTTTCGGTTAGTAGATCCAATCTTTTATGGTTATTCTTTGTTCATCAAAGATTTAGCTTAATATCCACATAATTAGGCCCTTCAATCAAGTTAAATGATCCGGCAGTACGTTTGATGCTTTGTATTAACCTAAAGAGAGATTGTTCCGGGAATCGGCTTTTTGTTGGTTTTTAGGCGTCTGTTTAGGTTGTTATTCTGTTATCTTTCGTGTTTGTTAGGCTTAACTACGCGTAGGATGTTTTGGTTGTGCGGTGAAATCTTTAATCGTCGTAGATTGAATTAGCTTATTGATTACATAGCAAGTTTATATTATCATCGGATATGCGCGCTTTGTTTAAATACTTAGATCCAATCTGATGCTGGAAGACAATCAGCTCTTTACAGCTGATATCGGGAATCACCCGATGAGTCGATTACGACTCGGACTAATGTTTAAACGTGTCTGTGCATGCAGGAAACTAACTGAAATCACTTCTTTCTGATCAGGTACAAGGTCAGGTGGCACGCCTAGCAACCCAGACGCCAGGTCGTGTGCCGGATCCTGGGCCGTTGACCAAGGGACTGGGGCCCACCAGCAGTCCTGGGAGCCTCCCAGCTCCTCGTGTTGCCTGTCGCTGCTCGCCGGTGGGTTTTGACCGACAAAAAATTATGGCACGCCCAGTGGGACCATCTTCATCAACTACATCAACTTCTGCCGTCGGGATGTCGAGTGTCACACCCGATTTATAAGAACATAAATCGAGCAATCATATATGCGCCAGGATCAAGTCACGCATATATACAACAGAATCATCAAGATATCACAACACGTATCTCGAAATAAAAACATATAAATTATGAATGAATATCTTTATTACAACTGAATCAAGAATCAGTTCAAGGAATGCGGAAGCGTAAAATAAATACATGAAGCACAGGGCGCCACAGGGACGTCGGCTTGGAGGCAACACCTAGAAATCGTCGAGTCCGCTGATGTAGTTCTCCACGTCGCCTGGCACTGAGCAGCAGTCGAGGATATCCCAGAGAGAACAGAAGAGTAGGGAAGGCAAGTGTGAGTACACAACTTGTACTCAACAAGTATAACACGAATTATGAGGCTCTAAGGTTAGCTGACTCAACCGCATTAGCTTTTAATCTTGGCAAATTTTATTAAAGCTAATTACTACAAGTGAATGAATTACCATAACCCAATTTACATAATAATTAATCAAGATTAACCAAGAGACTATTGAAAACCAAGCCAAACCACCCAGGTAAGCACCCACTAATCAGACGGAGGATCCGGGCCGCTCATGACCGTGAGCACGGCAAGTATACCAGTTTTACACTCTCGAGAGGTTGCACAACTTTACCCACAAGTCATGAGCTACGCTAGTTGTTCATCACACTTCCTTAGGTGAGATGACTAGCAAGTGCACTACGAGACCGTTACAATGGTTCACGTTAGTAAGGTGTAACCGCTAAGGTTTCCTGATTAGCAACGATGGGGCCCACCTCACGGGGGTACAAGCACACAGCACAGACCAAGCCGGAGGAGCAGGGACCATTGAAGCTTACCACCCCTCTTGCCTCGCAGGTAAGTTACTCCCAAACCAAAATGACCTAATTAGTAAGTCAAGACCGTCCCATTCCAGTCTTGTGGTTGCGCGGTTGTCCCAGGTTGTCGCTCTATGAACCGGTCCAGCACATACACATACATGCAAGCAAAGACAAAAGATAAGAAACAGTACAACATTACATAAAAACATCACACAAAACTATGATAGAACTGTTCTACGCATTACAACGATCGCGTGAGCGCGAAAACCAACTAAAACGGAGCTAAGACGCGAAATCTAGGGCTAAAACAGGATCCAGGGACCTTTCTGTAAGAAAACAGGAGGTTCTAAGGGGTTCTGAGCAAAAACCGAGGGCCTAAGCATAATTAAAGGGTAGATCTGGGGTCTAACCCGCAAAAACACCGGGGATGGATGGCGGGTTCTATTTCTAAAGAACTCAGGGGCCTAAACAATAAAAACAGGGCCTAACTGTAAATACTCAGTTTCCGTTCCATCAGCCCTTCAGGGATATGATGTGCCCTGAAGGCATTCCAGAATTCTTCCCAGGAGATAACATGGCCATCAGCTTGGATAGCACAATAATTATCCCACCAAATACGAGCAGCTCCGCGTAATTGTTGGGCAGCGAAGTGAGCCTTGCTAGAATCCGTAAATGGAATCGTAAGAAGAGCAAACTTAGATTCAATTGTGCGGAGCCAAGCATCGGCATCCAAGGGCTCCTCTACTTCGCTGAATAGCGGGGGTGGAGTACAGAGGAAATCTTGATAGGTTGCCACCTGAGGTTCATCACAACCCCTTCGTGATTGCCGGCACTGTTGATTCTGCTGTGCTTGTATTAATAAATTCAGAAGTTCGGTTAAACGAGCCAGAACTTCGGCTAGATTTGGAATTGGTGGTGACGGTGGTTGGGAACCGCTGATCTGTTCTGTCCGGAAACCTTCCGGGGTTCCACGTGTGGCTCCAACCATCTAGAACAAGAATTCGGATGACGAAATTTATTTACCCTGCTGAGAATTTACAAGGTAAATGGAGCAAGACAACTGATTCTGATAACAGCAAAGACTGGAAATTAGAGAGATACTTAAGATACCCAACTAAAAGATCCTATTGGGACCATGCTAAGAATATCCAACATGTCACCTATCCTTAGGAAAGCAACAAAATTAAGCACCCATTTTGTTGATTAGTGTATTATGCATGCATGTACTATTCGACCTCACAACCAAAAATAACTGCCGAATCTCTTCGGACTTACGTAGTTAATTTCGGTGGCATAATACATACGTCTCTCACTATTAACTAGTCGGTAAGCCCTATCCGTCCTAATTTTCGTAATCGTGGTTAGTGTACCTGCAGAAAATCACAATATATATATTCAATGAACCTTTCATGCCAGCATGTCATGAAAGCGTCCCCAATCATTACTGTTCACTATAGAAACAGCATCTGTACCATTACCGCCGTACAGACAACGTTAACATACGTCGTCGAAACAACGGATTCACGGGGGTACCGCAAAATGCGGGGGTATGAACAGTGATCACCATACCCTGCGTCGAACCATATACTCCCGATATAACCAACCGAAGTTGATATATTGGTAGCATCTCAAGTAGGCCATTGCTTGAGAAACAGTGTTCGGTTCGCATCACCGACGGGAAGGTTAACTCCCCAGTTAGCTAAGAATCCTTACCTCCTTACCTCATTGTCGAAGGTGTCGTTACAGAATATAAGGTTGGGTTGTGCATGAATTTAAGTTTTGACAGAAAAGTAATGCTGGAAGTTAGAGTTATATATATACATATATATACTATAGCTACATCTAATTCCCTTATTAGATATCACCCTAGGGCTTTACGTATTAAGCACAATCCTTAACGAAACCAACGTAGTTTTGCCAAATACTTTGTTGGTCAAACTTTTATGCTGAAAGCATTTTTAAGGTAAAATGTATCTCCAAAGTAACCTTATCGCTCTGATACCAGCTGTGGCAGAACCAACCTGAATTATACCGGCTCAAGTACGCGAGTCCATTCCCGAGGGCTCCAACGTGCTTCAAACGGTATAATCCCTTGACCTGTCGGGTAACGTCCCGATAAACCACCGAATACAGGATCAAATAAGGTTACCTCACACGAAGGTGAGTCCAGAGATACGGTCACCATTATATTTTACATCACAGAGAATTACGTTACAAGAGTTTCCAACAGTAGTACGAAGTTTCAAGTTTATAGAAAACATTACAAACTGTTAAAGTTATGGTTCTTGGCAGCGGAAAACATACGCGATGATTTACAACACATCGTCAAGACGGATGTCATGCTAAGCCCAGGCACGACATCACTCGGTATCATCAGTGTTGGCCGGGGACGGATCCCATTCCACGGACTAATCATCTGGAAGAGCACAGGGCCAAGGCAAGGGAAGAGTAGGATCTTCAAAGACATTACCTGAAAAACAAGTAACTAGCAAGACTGAGTATGCTAATACTCAGCAAGGCTTACCCATCTCATGGTATACTTAGCCATGTAACTAGACTTATGAAGGCTTATGATGATTCTGGGTTTAGTTTCAGCTGAAAAGTAACAAAGAGTAGATCCTTAATTTCAACTTTTAGCTTTCAGGTTCTAGTTGATTATCCATTCTAGGTAAGCACCTATAACTACTCAAACATGGTAAAATCTTTAACCAAACATCATCTTTGATAATCATAACATTGCTCTTGTTACTCTATGTGGTAAAGGGATCAAGCAGTCTCAATCTTCGCGAGAAACGGACGATTCTGAATCGAATTTCCAACCTTGCAAGGGTAAACCTAACTCACACACTTGGAACATCCAACGATAGTTCCGAAGCAACCGTTTGCCTTTCATTCCGACTCGTGGACAGGTCCACCATAAGCGACTGAGGACCATACGCACACCCAATGTGTGTAGGACGTATGCCTGTAGCGCGACTACATGACCATACTCCTGGTTGCCCTGCAACACGTATTCCCACATGTCGAACCAAGTAACCAGAAGAACCAAATACATGTGGTGGGAGGTATGTCCACTCCTCGGGCCGATTGGCTACTAGGCTTACCGCTTACCCATAACTCACGGCATGTGGCTAGTACTTTCAAACGCTTAACCACCGCTACCACACACTGCGGCCTTAGCAAATTCCACAACACAGACGGGGTATCACCTCAATCATGATACCTCTTACGAATCCCGTCCGTCATCCTTATAGTGATTGCAGGAATGTAAGCATTACAACTCCTAAATCGCGCGAGTGACAGGAAATCACCCGACTTCTACCGGTCCTATTAGCATAGCAGCTATTCGATATGGACTCAGGCACAATACATAGGTTCCTAGATTTCATGCATCTAGGGTTCCATTTCAACTCCTAGACATAATGCATAAGTATAGATAAATAGACATAGATTTCAGTGTAAATAAAGTAGTGGGTTATGTCCGGGGCTTGCCTTCTTGCGTAGGGTTGGGGCAGTAGTGGTAGTATTTTCCGAACTTTGGTTTGGAACTTCAGTTAGATCCTCGGCGATGGTGGTCGGGTCCTTGGATAACTCTTGGTCTTGCTCTAAGATTAGATCGTGTGGCAGAACCAACCTGAATTACAGCAGCTCAAGTACGCGAGCCCTCTCTTGAGGGCTACCTCGTGCTTCAAACGGTATAATCCCTTGGCCTATCAGGTAACGTCCCGATAAACCACCGAAAGCAGGATCCAACAAGGTACCTCGCACGAAGGCGAGTCCAGAGATATAAATGCCATTACACTTTACATCAGAGGCAGATATATTATATAAGGATATAAAAGTAACATTAGTGTCCAACGAGGGACATTATTACAAAACGGTTTAAGTTTTAAGTCACAGCAGCGGAGTTTGAAAACACGAACACTGTACACGTCGTTATTACGGATATCATGCTAGCCCTGGCATGATATCACTCGGCGGAATCTGTGTTGGCCGGGGACGGATCCCACTCCACGGACCAACCATCAGGCAAGGGGTAGGGCCACGGTGTAATGAAAGCTGGCTCATCAGGGAGATTACCTGAAGGAGATAGTTACAAGCAAGACTGAGTATGCTAATACTTAGCAAGACTTACCCGCTCATGGTATACTTAGCCATGTATCTAGACTTATGCAGGCTTTTCAGGTTTTGGTTTAGAATTTTCAGCTGAAAAGCAACAAAGAGTAGATCCTTAATTTCAACTTTTAGTTTTCAGGATTCTAGTTGATTAACCATTCTAGGTAAACACCTATATCTACTCAAACATGGTAGTATCTTTAATCAAATCATCATCTTTGACAATCACATAGTTGCTCTTGTTACTCTATGTGGCAAAGGGATTAAGTAGTCTCAATCTCCGTGAGAAACGGACGATTCCTGAATCGAATTTCAAAACCTTGCAAGGGTAAACCTAACACACATGCTTGGAACACCAAAGGGTCGTTCCGAAGCAACCGTTTGCCTTTCATTCTGACTCGTGGATCAGATCAACCACAAGCGACTGCAGGACTATACGCACTTCCAAAGTGCAGGACGTACGTCTGTAGCGCGACTACAAAACCCGTACTCCTGGTTGCCCTTGCAACACGTATTCCCACATGTCGAACCAAGTAACCAAAAGAACCAAATACATGTGGTGGGGGGTATGTCCACTCCTCGGGCCGATTGGTTACTAGGCTTACCGCTTACCATATTTCACGGCATGTGGCTAGTACTTTCAAACGCTTAACCACCGCTACCACACACTGCGGCCTTATCCAGTTCAACAACACAGACGGGGTATCATCTCAAATATGATACTCCACATAATTCCCGTCCGTCATCCTTATAGTGATAACAGTAATGTAAACAGTACAGTTCCTATATCGCGCGAGTGATAGGGAATCACCCGACTTCTACCGGTCCTATAAGCAGAGCAGCTATTCGGACTCAAGTTCTAGTGTTCAATACATCGGTTCCTGGAATTATGCAACTAAGGTTTCCAAACAACTCCTAAGAACTTAATGCATAAAGATATATATAAATAATATAGTTTCAGTGTAAATAAAGTAGGGGTTATGTCCGGAGCTTGCCTTCGGAAGCGAAGCTAGGGTCAGACGAGTTAAAAGTTTCCAAACCTTGGTTCGGAGCTTCAGTCACTTCCTCAGTAACTTGCACAGAGTCTTCAGATAGCCCGGGTTCGGGTTCCAAGATCAACTCGTAGTTTCCGTCTTCAAGTATCGGCGAGTCTATATGATATGCAAAACTATAAGTTGAAGAATGCGTATTCTTTTATATTATTTCACAATAAAGTTGCAATCTAACAAAAGAACATTACATTTCAACAAACAACCTAACTACCCTGTATTGGGCAGTCATTTATCGAGTATCAACCAAACTAACTAGTTACGTTAAGCAACAGGGTGGTTTACCCTAAACATCTATACTAACTTCATTAGATAGCATGTTTGGTTACCATAAGCAACAACTAAACACACTTAGCAACTTCATTTATTTTATTAACTAAACATTGTAATTAACCTTAGGTTATTATTTAATTATGGCTTACTTTTGATTAATTAAGCAAACCTTAAGTTAGGAAAAATAAATTAATACTATGAAAATTATCCTAAATGGGTTTAATTGAAATAACATTACCTAATTTTTTTAAATATTTTGTGCAATAGATAAATCAGAACAAATCACTTAATTAAACAATATGTTTAAGTTGAAAGAATTTTTTTTACAGAGCAAGATATTTCAAAACAGGAGCTACAAAAATTACTGAGCATAGATTTGTATTAGATATATTTACTGCAGTTTTATTGGAATTTTATTCTAAAAGGAACTAAGCCACAAAATTAAACAAGATCAAAATTGAAATTTCAAGATGCAATTATAACTGGAGTTTTACACTAAAACTAGGGTTCAAAATTTAAGGACATCATAAACTACTCAAGATTAATATTCCAGAAAAGTTTCATAATTTTTCATGCATAATAATTATTATTTATGAATTATCTTTGAATTTAAGCTTGAAACTTATAACTCAAGTTATATTAGGTGCTGATTCTCAAATTTTTATGATGGATCATACTTATAAAATTCAAGTTATGGTAGAAATTTCATCCATAAATATGAACAGATGCTTTTGAAATTAACTTGTGAAGGTTTTATTAACATATAACAAAGGTAGCAAAACCTCCTAGCTAGAGAGCTGATCCAAGCCTCAAAAATTTACACAAGACTACTCAAGCCATATGCAACACATGCTCCGAAAATCAACAGCAGCAAGGCTATGGATCACAAGATTTAATTAAAGCATCCCTTTACTTGTATTTAGAATACAGCACAAACTATACATTTTCATAGCATGATTATGAAACAAAAGTTGTAGAATTCATCACAAGGATCCTAACCCAACAAGTTTGGTATTTTTCTGATTTTTCTACACATTCCTATGATTTTCCAAATGTCAGGTTTTAAATCCATGAAAAAGGACTGAAACTTTGCAGATAAGACCCTAGAAGAATTCAAAGGCTTGCAATGTGGCCCCTGGCCGGAGTCAGAGTAGGGGAAGGAAATTTGACCGTCGATTCCGGCGAAGCTCGTCGCTGGCGGCGGGGAAAAATAGGGGGAAAAGCATGAGGGAGTAGAGGACGACCTTCTGTAGGTTTTGGGTGGGGTCGGAGAGGTCCGTGTGGGCCTGCCCACGGTGAGGCAGAGGCGGCGGCCGGGGAGAACGGCGCGGCGGCGCTCCGGTGTCCGAGCGTGGAAGGGGAATGGCCGGGAAGCTGCGCGAGGATGAGGTGTAGCTGAAGACGGGGTCAGCGCAGGCGGAGCAGCCGTGGAGGAGTGGGGCGACAGCGAGCTCGAGCTCGCCGGCGTTCGGGTGGCAATGGCGGCGGCGTTCTGAGGTGTCGGAGTGGAGAAGAAAGGAAAGAATGCGAGCATTAGCTCTGCGGGGTAGTTGTAGTGCTCAAGCGTGCGCAAACACGAGGACTGGCTCTTGATTTGGAGCTTGCCACGGTGACGGCTCGGTGGCGGCCGAGCGGCGATGGCGCGCGCGTGGCGAGCGCAGGAGAAGCCAGGGAGGGAGGGGAGCAGAGGTGGGGGAGGTAGAGGGCGATGCGTGGGCACGTGCAGGAGCTGGAGGTGGAGCTCGGGGTGCGGCATCGGCGGTGAGCGGCGGTGGCAGGAGCGAAGCAGAGGGGGAAGCAGAGCGCCAGAGGAAGAAGAAGCAGGGAGGTGTCAGAGGGACCGGTTTGCAAATTTAGAAAATTCCAGGGACTCCTCTGTAAAGAAAGAATTCCTGTTGATACAAAATCCTAGTGAGAAAAATGTCTAAAGCAAAGTTGTAAAGCATTTCAAACCCTGCAACAATGCTTTAGGGTTCAAGTTCAAAATCTCAAAGGATATAGTTTTATTTTAAATTTTTGAACCCAACTCAATTTATAAAGCTTTTTGTTATAATTCAAACAAATTGCTTTAATATTTAGGTCCTTTTTGCAAGATTGCATGCAGTGTAATCATGACTAACCTTTTTACACTTTAGCCCTTAAGTAAATCTGAGTTTTACTTTTATATTTCAATCATTTCACATGTAAACCCTTATATCTTTGTGTTAATCACGCATAGGTCCTTAGTTTCAAACAAAAGTCTATTTTTCTTAGGTTTTACTTCACTTTTGTACTTTTCTTCTCTATAGTCATTTAGGTTTGACACTTAATAATATATTACCCAATTACACTCAAGGACTTATATAATTCATAAATTACAAATATACCCCTAGCTCTCTTGTATCACTCACCTACATCATGGCAAGCATACACATAAGATATCCAAACTTAGTGTCTAGGTTACTAACTACCTGGATGTTATAGCATTCCCCCCTAAAAAGAATCTTGTCCCGAGATTCCGAAGCTGAATAGAATCAGACGATTAGATTTGAGGATTGGCTTAAAGGAAATTCGGAAAATTTCGTTGAAGATAAGATTCTGTCTCCCAAGTTGCTTCTTCCTCGGTGTGATGATTTCATAAGATTTTATACATTTTAACTGTCCTTCTTCTAGTGAGCCTTTCCTTGGTATCCAAAATTTGAATAGGTTGCTCGATGTAAGATAGATCGGGTTCAATCTCAATGGCACAGGTCTCTATGATTTCTGTGGGTACTTTGACATATTTCTTAAGCTGAGAGACATGAAAAACATTGTGAATAGCAGCCAATTGAGATGGAAGGTCGATTTTGTAAGCCACTGGGCCACAAACATTGAGGATTTCGAAGGGTCCGACATATCGGGGTGCTAACTTCCCTTTTATACCGAAACGTTGGACACCTTTGGTAGGAGATACTCGGAGATAGACAAAATCTCCTACTTGGAATTGTAGAGGTTTTCTTCTCTTATCTGCGTAACTTTTCTATCTGGACTGAGCTATTTTAAGATTGGATTGAATAATGTTAACCTTATCTTCGGCTTCAATGACTAGGTCTGGTCCGAAAATTTTGCGTTCACCGGTCTCAGACCAACTCAAAGGAGTTCAACATCTGCGACCGTATAAAGCTTCAAAAGGAGCCATCTGAAGGCTAGATTGGTAACTATTATTATAAGAGAATTCAGCCAAAGCAAGACATTTGTCCCAGCTTGTACCATTGTTAATAATACAAGCTCGGAGCATGTCTTCAAGAATTTGGTTGACTCGCTCAGTCTGTCCATCAGTCTGGGGATGATATGCAGAACTTCGAATCAGTTTAGTTCCTAGAGCTGATTGTAATTGTTCCCAAAAACGTGCAATAAATTGGGGCCCTCGATCCGAGATAATGGTTTTTGGAACCCCATGCAATCGAACAATTTGATCCAGATAGACTTCGGCATACTTCTTAGCAGAGTAAGTGGTATGCACAGGGAGAAAATGAGCTGTTTTAGTAAGTCTATCGATAATTACCCATATAGAGTCATGTTTTTGGGAGGTGTTAGGAAGACCAACAATGAAATCCATACTAATGTCTTCCCATTTCCATGACAGAATAGGTAGTGGTTGAAGTGTACCAGAAGCTTTTAAGTGGCTAGCTTTGACTCTCTGGCAAGTATCACACTCAGATACATATTTGGCAATTTCTCTTTTCATTCTGGTCCACCAAAAATGTTGTCGTAGATCTTGATACATTTTGGTGCTACCAGGATGAATAGAGAATTTAGATAGATCGGCTTCATCAAGGATTTGTCTACGCAGTGGATGAACTTTAGGTACAACAATGCGATTGTTGAACCATATGACTTCTTGATGATCGGTGTGAAAACACTTATATTTGGCTTCTCTCAGAGATAGCTTTGATTTAATAATTTTGATACCCTCATCATGTAGTTGCGACATGATGATTCTATCTTGAAGAGTAGACTCAATGGATAGTAGATTCAGACTACCTTGAGGAATGATCTCTAGATTGAGTTTTCTCATCTGATGGCAGAGAGTGTCACTGAAAGTTGCTACGGATAAACAATGACAATGTGCTTTGCGGCTAAGTGCATCCGCAACCACATTGGCTTTGCCTGGATGATAGTATACCTCAAGGTCATAGTCTTTGATTAATTCTAACCAACGCCTTTGCCTCATATTCAGGTCAGCTTGAGTGAAGATATATTTGAGGCTCTTATGGTCAGTGTAGATATTACACTTGGCACCCATAAGATGATGTCTCCAGATCTTGAGAGCATGGATAACTGATGCCAATTCAAGATCATGTGTCGGATAGTTTTGCTCATGAGTTCGAAGTGCTCTGGATGCATAGGCAATGACCCGGTTGTTTTGCATAAGGACACAACCAAGGCCAGTTCCAGAGGCATCACAATAGACATCATAAGGTTGTGTTATCTGGCTGAACTAGCACTGGGGCAGTTGTTAGAAGTCTTCTCAAAGTATGGAATGCTTCCTCACATTTGTCATTCCAACGGAATTTAACTTCTTTCTTAAGTAGCTCAGTCATGGGTTTGGCTATTTTAGAGAAGTCTAGAATGAATCGGCGATAATATCCCGCCAATCCTAGAAAACTGCGAATTTGATGGACTGAAGTTGGAGGGTTCCAGTCCATAACCTCCTGGACTTTGGTTGGATCAACTGATACGCCTTCATTAGAGATAGTGTGTCCCAAAAATTTCACACTATCCAGCCAGAATTCACATTTCGAGAATTTGGCATAAAGGCGATGATCACGTAGTTGTTGAAGAACGACACGTAAATGATTAGCATGATCCTCTTTAGTTTTGGAGTATATCAGAATGTCATCAATGAAGACCACGACGAATTTGTCGAGTTCCGGCATAAATACTGAATTCATGAGATACATGAAATATGCCGGTGCATTAGTAAGTCCAAATGACATAACCAGATATTCATATAATCCATATCTGGTCGAGAATGCCGTTTTTGGAATGTCACTAGGCCTAATTTTAATCTGATGATAACCAGAGCGTAAATCAATCTTAGAAAAGACCTTAGCTCCGGCTAGCTGATCGAACAAAATGTCAATGCGGGGAAGAGGGTACTTATTTTTGATAGTAACCGCATTGAGTGGACGGTAATCGACACATAGCCTTAGGCTATTGTCTTTCTTCTTAACAAAGAGAGCAGGACAACCCCAAGGTGAGGCACTTGGGCGTATATAACCCTTATCAAGAAGATCTTGGAGTTGGATTTTCAATTCCGCTAATTCATTGGGAGGCATGCGATATGGCCTCTTTGAAATAGGAGCGGTGCCAGATTGAAGTTCAATAATGAACTCAATGTCTCTGTCCGGTGGCATTCTAGGCAAGTCGTCTGGAAAGACATCTGGGTATTCACAGACTATAGGAATATCCTTGACTTTGATATCTGTGATAGTATAAGTGCAAGGGTGCAGACATTCTAGCTGAGGCAGATAAAGGGTGGTGATCCCATAATATGGTGAATCCATTTCGACAACTCGGGAAGAAATATCTAGCCGCACTTGATGTTTAGCCATCCAGTTTGTCCCAAGTATAACATCAATACCCTCCAAACTTAGTAAAACCAAATCAGTTTTGATCTCTTTACTACCTAACTGAATTGGCACACTTTTAATTATTTGGTTGGAAGTAATATTTCCCCAGGGGTAGAGATCATATAGGACCCCTGGGTAGGACAAAGATCGAGTCCTATTCGGGTACCACAGTTGTTACTAATAAAACTATGTGTTGCTCCTGAATCAAATAATGTAACAACTGGTTTATGGTGAATAGAGAATGTACCCGATATGACGGGAGCTCCATCCGGAAGCTCTGCAAGGGTGGTGAAGTTAATCCGTCCTTGCCGGACCTGCATCATTGGTTTCTTGCCCTTATTCTGGTTACCCTGAGTAGAACTCTGCCCTTGATTAGGTTTCTTGGGCCGTGGACAATCTCGGATAAAATGATCCGCACTCCCGCAATTGAAACAGCGATAATTGCTGCTTCTCTGTTGCACTTGTTGAACATTTGGCCGTGGGCCAGATTGTTGTAGTTGTTGCGGAGGAACGGGAGGTCTATACCTTCCTTGCTGTTGGGGCGGCCTGAAAACTAATCTACCAGTTGGGGCATTCCGCTGCGGTGCTCTGAACGGTGTGTTGGGAACAACCCGATACCTCGATGATTGAGCACTCGAGGGCCCAATCGGGGTCTTTCTTTTCTTCTCAGCACGATGTGCTACAATGCAATCTTCTTGAGTTAAGGCCATATTAACCAGCTCGCTAAAACTATTAGCCCTTACAAGATTCAGACATTCTTTGAGCTTGGTATTAAGGCCTCGACGGAAACGATCTTGTTTCTTGGCGTCATTATCCGCATGATACCCTGCATACTGGCATAGATGATTAAAAGTCTGCGCATACTGTAGGACTGTGCTGGTACCTTGGGTAAGTGCCAAGAATTCATTCAACTTTCGCTCCAGAAATCCTTCGGGAATATAATGTGCCCTGAAGGTTGCCCGAAACTCATCCCAGGTGATAACATGCCCTGTAGGCTGCATGGCGCAGAAATTATTCCACCATATCCGAGCAGCACCGCGGAGTTGCTGGGCAGCAAAGGAAGCTTTACTTGAGTCCGCACAAGGTATTGTCAATAGAGCGAACTTCGACTCTATGATATGAAGCCAAGCATCAACGTCCAAGGGTTCTTCAGCCTTACTGAAAAATGGAGGCTGAGTACTGATAAAATCTTGATAAATGGTGTCACACCCGATTTATAAGAACATAAATCGAGCAATCATATATGCGCCAGGATCAAGTCACGCATATATACAACAGATTATCAAGATATCACAACACATGTCACGAATAAAAGCGTATAAATTATAAAATGAATATCTTTATTACAACTGAATCAAGAATCAGTGCAAGGAATGCGGAAGCGTAAAATGAATACATGAAGAGCTGGGCGCCACAGGGACGTCGACTGGGAGACAAACGCCTAGAAGTCATCGAAGCCGCTGACGTAGTCCTCCACGTTGCCGGGCACTGAGCAGCAGTCGAAGATATCCGAAATAGAACAGAAGAGTAGAGGCAAGTGTGAGTACAAACTAGTACTCAACAAGTATAACACAAACTATGAGGTTCTAGGCTAGCTGACTCAACTGCATTAGCTTTTAGTCTTGGCAAGTTTTATTAAAGCTAATTACTACGAGTGGATGAATTACCATACCCCAATTGCATAAGAAATTAATCAGTATTAATTAAGAACTACTGAGAACCATCCAACCAAAACCACCCGGGGAATCTCCCTAATCAAAGGTTGATAACCCCACTAATCAAAAGGAGGATCTGGGCCGCTCATGACTGTGAGCACAGCTGATATATCAGTTTTACACTCTCGAGAGGTTGCACAACTTTACCCACAAGTCGTGAGCTACGCTAGTTGTTCATCACACTTCCTTAGGTGAGATGGCTAGCAAGCGCACTACGAGACCGTTACAAAGGATCACATTGGTAAGGTGTAACCGCTAAGGATTCTGGATCAGCGACGATGGGGCCCACCTCCGGGGGTACAAGACACACAGCACAGACCAAGCCGGAGGAGCAGGGACCATTGAAGCTTACCACCCCTCTTGCCCACGCAGGTAAGTTACTCCCGAACCAACACGACCTAATTAGTAAGTGAAGACCGTCCCATTCCAGTCTTGTGGTTGCGCGGTTGTCCCAGGTTGTCGCTCTATGAACCGGTCCTTAGGGAGAGTGGCCAACCAAGCACTAAGCACCGTGCTGGCCCCCTAAACCATGTTTCTACAAAAACATATTTTTAAGGACGCACAAACCACTCAAGCACACAGCACAGAGGGTCGGCTCCAGAATTAAGTTGCATAAGATCATTAACAAATTAATTAAAAAGGACCAAGATATGTTGTAGCGCAGCAACCTAGCACAACTAAACAAAAGTGCAACCCAAGGTATAATATACAGGATAAAAGTGGCTAAGATATCCTTATATGCATACAGTATTAAAATGCAGTATGAAATTGTATTAAAAAGTGATGGGAGGTTCATGTTATACTTGCCTTCCTCGTACTCTCCCAGCTGCTGCTCGAACTGCTCGGAAGATGGCTGCTCCTGGTACTGGTCCAAAGGCTCCGCGTCTACTCATGATCGTAACGCCAAAACATAGTCCAGCACATACACATACATGCAATCAAGGACAAAAATATAAGAAACAGTACAACATTACATAGAAATAGCACACAAAACTATGCTAGAACGATTCTACGCGTTACCGCGATCGCGTGGATATAAAGAACACCTAAAACGGAGTTAAAACGCGAAAACTACGCCTAAAACAAGATCCAGGGACCTATTTGTGAGAAAAACAGAACTCCCAGGGGGGGTTCTGCACAAAACCGAGGACTTAAACGTAAATAAACCCTAGACGCAGGGGCTAGCGGGTTTAAAAACCTCAGGCTGGACGGCGGGTTCAAAATCCAGGAAACTTAAGGGCTTAAACGAATAAAACAGGACCTAACTGTAAATACTATTGAACTAAAGAAGACCGCGGGTTGATTTCTCAAAAAGGCAGGGACTCTTTGGCAAAACGAGCGAGCCGAACCGGTATTGGTGGATCTGATCCGCTGGATCGGGTTTCAAGGGCCAGGATGAGATGAGCTAGGATCTAATCAGGTTCAGCTCGGCTCACGGCTCACGACAGCGGGCGGCTCAGCTCACGGCTCGGTTCACAACCCTTGGAGCGGCGGCGTGGCCACCGGGGCTCTGCCTTCGCGGCGGCGCCTCGCCGGCGCGCAGCGTCCCCGCCTCGGAGCGGCCCTAAAACGCACGACGACTAGCGCAAGAGGAAGAGGGAAACAAGGGGTTGCTCACCTAGGGCCTGGATTGGTCGGGGTGACGCGGAGGGCGGTCGTCCACGACAGCGGGCGGCGGAAACGGCCGGTGCTCGCGGGGGTGGACGTCGGGGTGCGCCCTGGGCGCCCTGGTACCGTGAGCAGCGGCGCACTTGGGCTGTGAAGGGTAGACCGAGGTTAGAGAAGCCGATGACGCTCTGTAGGCGAAGGAATTTCGGCGTCCCGCAAGCTTACCGTGGAGGCGTTCCGGTGAAATTGGCGGGACTGCCACGGCCAAGGTGGGGTGGTGATGTGGGGTCGTGAGCGGGGTGTGGCGGCGGGACTCCGGACCCCCTTAGCGGGCGGTGAGCGGCGCTGAGGCGGTGGAACGCGGGTGGCGCAGGATCTCTGCCTCGGCGGCGCAGAGGTGGTACGCTAGGGTTGAAGGCGGCGGTGGAAATGGGTTCAAGGGAAGGCGCCGGGGGATAAGAAGAGCAGGGCCAGAGTTCTCGGGTGCGGTTGCGGCGGGGAGGGGCCGGAGATTTCGGCCGTGCCGCTGCGCGGCCGTTGCGGGAGCAGGGGTGCGGGAGGAGGGGGATGACGGGTGGGGTCGGGCGGTCAGCGACAGGGAAGAGGGGGCGCGGGCTGAGAGGACTGGGCTGGGGCACAGCCCACGCGGGGAGAGGATGGAAGGGAGAGGCCCGAGAGGAGGAAATGGGCCAGGGAAAAGAGAGCCCGAGAGGGAGTGGGGGAAAGAGGAAGCTGGGTTGGGCTTGGCTCGCTGGGAGGAGGACATGGGCTCTTTCTTTTCCCCTCCTTCTTTCCTATTTCTTTCTACACTCAAACATTCAAACCATTCCATTTGAATTCAAATAATTTTGAATTCAAACCCACACAAATAAAACCATGCACCAGCATGAATGCACAAGCAAGTTGACTTATAATAAATTTTATTTTCTTGTGTTTTTAATTACTTTAATTGCCGCAATAATTAAAGAAAAAATTTGAAAAATTTATTTAAGCCCAAATAAATTCATTAAAATTAGGGCAAATTACCTTAGGGTGTTACAAACCTACCCCCCTTACAGGAATCTCATCCCGAGATTCTGATCGGCTAGTTAGCAAAGAGGTCGGGGTATGTCTTTCTCAGCTCATCTTCTCGCTCCCAGGTAGCCTCATCCTCCGTATGATGACTCCACTGAACTCTGTACATCTTGATCTTCTTGTTCCTGGTAACTCTCTCGGATGTCTCCAGAATCTTTACCGGATGCTCGATGTAGGTCAGATCCTCCTGCACATCTAACCCTTCTAGCGGTGCTTGCTCTTCTGGTACCCTCAAACACTTCTTCAGCTGGGACACGTGAAACACATCGTGCACTCCTGAGAGACTGAGAGGCAACTCCAAACGATATGCCACCTCACCTTTCCGTTCCAGCACCTTGAACGGACCAATGTATCGAGGAGCTAGCTTCCCTCGTACATTAAACCTGCGGATTCCTCTCATTGGTGAGACCTTCAGGTATACATGATCACCCACTGCAAAGGTCAGATCTCGACGACGAACATCCGCATAGCTCTTCTGACGAGTCTGAGCGACCCTCAGATTTTCTCGCACCTGCTGTACCAGCTGTTCTGCCTCCTCAACAATATCCGGACCAAACACCTGCCTCTCACCAATCTGATCCCAATATAGTGGAGTCCTGCACTTCCGACTGTACAAAGCCTCAAAAGGGGATTTCTTCAGACTGGCCTGATAACTGTTGTTATACGAAAACTCTGCGTACGGCAGGCATTTATCCCAGCTGGTACCATATTGAATAGCATAGGCTCGAAGCATATCCTCCAACACTTGGTTGGTTCTCTCTGTCTGCCCATCCATCTGAGGATGATAAGCAGTACTGAAGCGCAGCTTCGTATCCAATGAATCATGCAACTGCTCCCAGAACCGCGAAGTGAACTGAGATCCTCGATCAGATATAATCTTCTTTGGAACCCCATGCAGACAGACAATCTGGGAGATGTACAACTCTGCGAGTCTAGCACCTGAGTAAGTAGTGTTCACCGGGATGAAGTGAGCAACCTTCGTCAAGCAATCCACTACTACCCATATGGAGTTGTACCCTTTCTGAGTACGAGGCAAGCCAACAATGAAGTCCATAGTGATTTCCTCCCATTTCCACTCTGGAATCTTCAACGGCTGCACTAACCCTGCTGGCCTCTGATGCTCTGCCTTGACACGCTGACAAGTGTCACAGATAGCCACGTACTCCGCAACGGAACGCTTCATTCCATACCACCAGAATCGTTCCTTCAGGTCGTAATACATCTTCGTGCTGCCTGGATGGATAGAATATGGTGTATCATGAGCCTCACTCAGAATCAACTTCCTGAGATCTGCTACATCCGGCACACATATACGACCCTTGTACCACAGGGTACCCTGATCATCCTCTCTGAAATGAGGGGCTTTGCCAATCTTGAGCAACTCACGGATCTCCTGCAGCTTCTTATCTTCTTTCTGATGCTGCTTGATCTCTGCCTCTAGAGTGGGTTCTGCCTCGAATGACGTACCCGAGGTGTGATGCAAGAAACCCAGACTCAACTGCTCAAACTCCTCGCATAACTCCTGAGGCATTTGAAAAGCCACGGCCATGTTAACACAGCTCTTCCTACTCAGAGCATCTGCCACAACATTAGCCTTGCCCGGATGATAGTGAATCTCCAGGTCATAATCCTTGACCAACTCTAGCCACCTTCTCTGCCGCATGTTCAGTTCACTCTGTGTGAAAATATACTTGAGGCTCTTGTGATCAGTGTAGATATCACACCTCTGCCCAAACAAGTAATGCCTCCATATCTTTAGAGCATGCACAACTGCGGCTAACTCCAGATCATGAGTAGGATAATTGAGCTCGTGCCGGTGCAATTGCCGCAAAGCATAAGCTATCACTCTGCCTTCCTGCATCAGGACGCAACCAAGACCATCCCTCGAAGCATCACAATACACTGTGAACCTCTCGCTCTGGTCTGGCAGGGTAAGGACTGGCGCCGTAGTTAACCTCTTCTTCAGCTCCTTGAAGGCCTTCTGACGCTCGTCAGTCCAAGAGAAATCCACACCCTTCTCTAGCAAGGAAGTCAAAGGCTTCGCAATCTTGGAGAAATTATCAATGAACCTCCGATAATAACCTGCTAAGCCCAGAAAGGAGCGGACTTCCTTCACTATCTGCGGTACAACCCAGTCAAGCACATCCTTCACCTTCCCGGGGTCCACAGCAATACCTCCCTTGGAGATAACATGACCGAGGACCGGAACCTCGTCAATCCAGAACTCGCACTTGTTGAGCTTGGCATACAGCTTGTGCTCTCAGAGCCTCTGCAACACAAGCCTCAGATGCTTTTCATGCTCTGCTTCTGACTTGGAATATATCAGGATATCATCAATGAATATCACCACAAAGGTGTCCAGATAATCCATGAAAACCTTGTTCATCAGATGCATGAAGAAAGCCGGAGCATTGGTCAAGCCAAAGGACATGACCGTATACTCATATAGCCCATACTTGCAAGTGAATGCCGTCTTCGGAATATCCTCAGGACGAATCTTCAGCTGATGATAACCCGAACGCAGATCAATCTTCGAGAATACACAAGCACCCTGAAGCTGATCAAAGAGATCCTCAATACGGGGCAATGGATGCTTGTTCTTGATAGTGACTGCATTCAGATCCCGATAATCGACGCACATTCGCTTCGCGCCATCCTTCTTCTCTACCAGCAATACAGGAAAAGCCCAAGGAGTGAAACTGCGACGGATATAACCCTTAGCTAGCAACTCGTCAACAGTCTTCTTAACCTCCTCATGCTCGACAGGTGCCATATGATAGGGCCTCTTAGCAATAGGAGCTGTGCCAGGCAAGAGATCAATAGAAAACTCGATGTCGCGATCAGGCGGCATACCTGGCAAATCATCCGGAAAGACATCCGGGAATTCCGACACCACGCGAATACCATCCGTGGGTCTAGCCTCCATCTGATGAAGAAATCCAGAAGGCTCTGTAGCTCCAACAGTGACCTCCTGACCATCCGGTGCTGACAGAAGAACAGTCCTCTGAGCACAATCTATCCGGACTCCCCACTTAGCAAGAGTCTCCATCCCGAGGATCACATCAATGCCCTTGGTGTCTAGCACCATCAGATTTGCACTGAAATCTACCCCCCTTATGGCCACACTGACTCTGGGACAGAAGACATGAGACCTCAACTGTCCTCCCGGTGAAGATACTAACATGCACCTCTTTAATGTGCTAGTAGGAATACCATGATGCTCAACAAAAGACTGAGTGATGAAAGAATGCGTAGCACCGGTATCAAAAAGCACTGTAGCAGGATGGGTGTTGACCATGAACGTACCAATAACCACGTTAGGAGCATCGGCCGCTGACTCGGTCGTCACGTGGTTCACCCTGCCCTGAGCTGGGGCCTTGGGCTGAGCTGCACGCCCTTGCTGTCCTGCCTGCGCCTTCCGAGGGCAGACGTTGGCGTAGTGCCCCGGCTCGCCGCAGTGGAAGCACACTCGTGGAAATGCAGCGGCCTGCTGCCCAGGAGGAGGAGTGGGCGCTCTCTGCCTCTGAGCTGGTGGAGCCGGAGGCGCTGGAAGCCTCTGACCCTGTCCCGCCTGCTGCTGCTGCTGAGGACGAGGCGGAAACTGCTGCCGCTGCTGGTACTGCTGGGGCGGCCTCTGCTGCTGCTGCTGCGGATGCTGATAGCGGGGACGAGTGTTGCTGCCCGAAGAGGATGGAGCCATCTTCCTCTTCTTATCCTCGATTTCCCGGCGCTTACGCTCGGTGTTGAGGGCAGCATCAACCAGCTGGTTGAAGTTGTCGAAGCGGTGGTTCAGCAGCGCATACTGGATGTGATCATCCAGTCCCTCCTTGAAATACTCCTGCTTATCGCTATCACGAGCGACGTCAGCAGGGGCATAGCGGGCAAGCTGAAGGAAACGGTCACGATACTCCGTCACCGTCATCGATCCCTGAAATGACAAACACAGACAACAAGGACAGAAATCGCTCAATAGGTCAGGCTCACGAAAGAGATCAAGGATAGATCGAAGCTCAAAAGAAATTGCAGGGAACTCCCTTCAATTTTACCTGCTTAAGGGCACGGAACTCCTTCTGCTTCATCTTCATTATGCCCTCAGGGATGTGATGGTTCCTGAAGCGCTCACGGAACTGGTCCCATGTGAGAGCATCACGATCCCTAGCTGGGTAGGACTCCCACCAGTCGAGAGCGGAGCCTCGCAGCTGCCCTGCTGCGTACAGAACTCGCTCCCGGTCGTCGCACTGAGCAACAACCAGCTAGCGCTCCACCGAACGAAGCCAGTCGTCCGCCTGGAGTGGGTCCGTGGCGTGAGAGAAGGTCGGAGGATGACCTCTCAGGAAATCCGCACGCCGATCACGAGGCTGAGGTGGCGGAGGAGGCGGCGGCTGGGCATGGATATGCTGAAGAGCCTGAACGGTGTTGTTCAGGGTCGCCATCATCTGCATCTGGAGCTGGAAGAACTGCTCCGGGGTCAGTGGTGGAGGCATCGGCAACGGCTGACCATTACCCTGGTTGTTCTGCTCCTGCGGGTCAGAACCGGAACCGGTGCGCCTGGTGTTCACCATCTGATTGCAATAAACGAAATTTATAAGAGATAGATAGGGTATAACTTCGGAAAGGAAAACTCTGACAGGATAAAATAGGGAGAAAGGAATGTACTGTTTTACCCCCCCACGTTCTATCTCAATTTTATTACTCGATTCAAGTTTGCGTTAAGATCGGTTTGCATCAAGAGATTTACTTCTAATCTATGCAATCAACCAAAAATCCAAATCAAACATTTGCACAATAACAAACAGTCAATATTCACAACTTAGTCGAGTTTATCACACTACTCGACTAACATACTCGTTCTAGCGCACTTTTATCAGGATAGCCTAAACTTATAGGGTTAAACGAACTCAGGCCAACGTCTACGGAAACTCGAGCTATTTCTCAGAAAAGACAGGAGAGATAGCAAATCAAGGGCTTAAGACTCAAGGAATGGAAGCAGAAAAATGATGGTTGAAGATTCTAAACTCGACCAGTTCTATCTAGGCTTCGTCCTACAGTCAACACGGCTCTGATACCAATCTGTCACACCCGATTTATAAGAACATAAATCGAGCAATCATATATGCGCCAGGATCAAGTCACGCATATATACAACAGATTATCAAGATATCACAACACATGTCACGAATAAAAGCGTATAAATTATAAAATGAATATATTTATTACAACTGAATCAAGAATCAGTGCAAGGAATGCGGAAGCATAAAATGAATACATGAAGAGCTGGGCGCCACAGGGACGTCGACTGGGAGACAAACGCCTAGAAGTCGTCGAAGCCGCTGACGTAGTCCTCCACGTTGCCAGGCACTGAGCAGCAGTCGAGATATCCGAAATAGAACAGAAGAGTAGAGAGGCAAGTGTGAGTACAAACTAGTACTCAACAAGTATAACACAAACTATGAGGCTATAGGCTAGCTGACTCAACCGCATTAGCTTTTAGTCTTGGCAAGTTTTATTAAAGCTAATTACTACGAGTGGATGAATTACCATACCCCAATTGCATAAGAAATTAATCAGTATTAATTAAGAACTACTGAGAACCATCCAACCAAAACCACCCGGGGAATCTCCCTAATCAAAGGTTGATAACCCCACTAATCAAAAGGAGGATCTGGGCCGCTCATGACTGTGAGCACAGCTGATATATCAGTTTTACACTCTCGAGAGGTTGCACAACTTTACCCACAAGTCGTGAGCTACGCTAGTTGTTCATCACACTTCCTTAGGTGAGATGGCTAGCAAGCGCACTACGAGACCGTTACAAAGGATCACATTGGTAAGGTGTAACCGCTAAGGATTCTGGATCAGCAACGATGGGGCCCACCTCCGGGGGTACAAGACACACAGCACAGACCAAGCCGGAGGAGCAGGGACCATTGAAGCTTACCACCCCTCTTGCCCACGCAGGTAAGTTACTCCCGAACCAACATGACCTAATTAGTAAGTCAAGACCATCCCATTCCAGTCTTGTGGTTGCGCGGTTGTCCCAGGTTGTCGCTCTATGAACCGGTCCTTAGGGAGAGTGGCCAACCAAGCACTAAGCACCGTGCTGGCCCCCTAAACCATGTTTCTACAAAAACATATTTTTAAGGACGCACAAACCACTCAAGCACACAGCACAGAGGGTCGGCTCCAGAATTAAGTTACATAAGATCATTAACAAATTAATTAAAAAGGACCAAGATATGTTGTAGCGCAGCAATCTAGCACAACTAAACAAAAGTGCAACCCAAGGTATAATATACAGGATAAAAGTGGCTAAGATATCCTTATATGCATACAGTATTAAAATGCAGTATGAAATTGTATTAAAAAGTGATGGGAGGTTCATGTTATACTTGCCTTCCTCGTACTCTCCCGGCTGCTGCTCGAACTGCTCGGAAGATGGCTGCTCCTGGTACTGGTCCAAAGGCTCCGCGTCTACTCATGATCGTAACGCCAAAACATAGTCCAGCACATACACATACATGCAATCAAGGACAAAAATATAAGAAACAGTACAACATTACATAGAAATAGCACACAAAACTATGCTAGAACGATTCTACGCGTTACCGCGATCGTGTGGATATAAAGAACACCTAAAACGGAGCTAAAACGCGAAAACTACGCCTAAAACAAGATCCAGGGACCTATTTGTGAGAAAAACAGAACTCCCAGGGGGTTCTGCACAAAACTGAGGAATTAAACGTAAATAAACCCTAGACGCAGGGGCTAGCAGGTTTAAAAACCTCAGGCTGGACGGCGGGTTCAAAATCCAGGAAACTTAAGGGCTTAAACGAATAAAATAGGACCTAACTGTAAATACTATTGAACTAAAGAAGACCGCGGGTTGATTTCTCAAAAAGACAGGGACTCTTTGGCAAAACGAGCGAGCCGAACCGGTATTGGTGGATCTGATCCGCTGGATCGGGTTTCAAGGGCCAGGATGAGATGAGCTAGGATCTAATCAGGTTCAGCTCGGCTCACGGCTCACGACAGTGGGCGGCTCAGCTCACGGCTCGGTGACGACTAGCGCAAGAGGAAGAGGGAAACAAGGGGTTGCTCACCTAGGGCCTGGATTGGTCGGGGTGACGCGGAGGGCGGTCGTCCACGACAGCGGGCGGCGGAAACGGCCGGTGCTCGCGGGGGTGGACGTCGGGGTGCGCCCTGGGCGCCCTGGTACCGTGAGCAGCAGCGCACTTGGGCTGTGAAGGGTAGACCGAGGTTAGAGAAGCCGATGACGCTCTGTAGGCGAAGGAATTTCGGCGGCCCGCAAGCTTACCGTGGAGGCGTTTCGGTGAAATTGGCCGGACTGCCACGGCCAAGGTGGGGTGGTGAGGTGGGGTCGTGAGCGGGGTGTGGCGGCGGGACTCCGGACCCCCTTAGCGGGCGGTGAGCGGCGCTGAGGTGGTGGAACGCGGGCGGCGCAGGATCTCTGCCTCAGCGGCGCAGAGGTGGTACGCTAGGGTTGAAGGCGGCGGTGGAAATGGGTTCAAGGGAAGGCGCCGGGGGATAAGAAGAGCAGGGCCAGAGTTCTCGGGTGCGGTTGCGGCGGGGAGGGGCCGGAGATTTCGGCCGTGCCGCTGCGCGGCCGTTGCGGGAGCAGGGGTGCGGGAGGAGGGGGATGACGGGTGGGGTCGGGCGGTCAGCGACAGGGAAGAGGGGGCGCGGGCTGAGAGGACTGGGCTGGGGCACAGCCCACGCGGGGAGAGGATGGAAGGGAGAGGCCCGAGAGGAGGAAATGGGCCAGGGAAAAGAGAGCCCGAGAGGGAGTGGGGGAAAGAGGAAGCTGGGTCGGGCTGGGCTCGCTGGGAGGAGGACATGGGCTCTTTCTTTTCCCCTCCTTCTTTCCTATTTCTTTCTACACTCAAACATTCAAACCATTCCATTTGAATTCAAATAATTTTGAATTCAAACCCACACAAATAAAACCATGCACCAGCATGAATGCACAAGCAAGTTGACTTATAATAAATTTTATTTTCTTGTGTTTTTAATTACTTTAATTGCCGCAATAATTAAAGAAAAAATTTGAAAAATTTATTTAAGCCCAAATAAATTCATTAAAATTAGGGCAAATTACCTTAGGGTGTTACAAATGGCCACTGGAGGATTGAGGTCATCACGACCGCCTCGGAACTGTTGACGCTGCTGGTTCTGCTGTGCCTGTACCAGCAGATTGAGAAGCTCGGTTTGCCGAGCCATAACTTCTGCCAGATTGGGAGGTGGTGGTGGCGGTTGTTGAGAACCGCTGGCCTGATCTGCCCGGAAACCTTCCGGGGTTCCGCGCGTGGCTCCAACCATCTGAAACAAAGGAGATGTCCATCATTAACCATATAGCCTTACTCCCAATTTCAGAAGATACACTATTAGATGAACAATGCATACATTCCATTCAATCATCTCATTTCAGAACATCAGGATAGTGAACAAGATGATAAAACAGGAAGCTTATATTATAGCACCGATTTGGATTGTTCTCCACACCACACATCCGAAGGATCCCTACATAGGCCATCTAGGTTACAACAAATGGCACGAGATCTAGATAAGTTACTCACTACCTAAGTTATTACACTTCCCATAGGTTACATCTAGAAAGTCGACGATTTGCTAAACTAAAAATCGTCGAAGTTGCCTACAGAAGATTGGCTGCCAGAATAAGAGTGATAGGGACTAAGAACTGGATCCCCATGCTCAGAGTCAATCTCTGAAACACCCTCAATCTCTTCTGGATCTTCTTCTTCTTCAGGCATTGCGGGTGCAGCAGGAAATATCGATTGCTGCTGCAGTTCCTCAAGATGAGCCTGGGCATCGTCAGCTTCAAGTATCAGATCGTGGATTTGTGCCTGTAGGAATTCAATAACAGTGTCGCGCTGGGTGATTATATGATCACTCTCGCTGATCTGATCTTCTCGATGAAGGATAGTTTCATCCCGTGCTGCGATGATTTCATCCTTCTTAGTCACCATAGCTTGTAATTCCACTATTTGAGTAACTTGACAATCAGCATTCCGATAGTGACTTTGAGCCACACTCGTTAATTGACCCATGCTATGATGCAGCAGAATCTGGTAATGATGTTGCACATCCATAAACCTGGTAATGCTACGGACCATTTCTTCAGCCAGTTCTCCTAGCATATGACCAAGATGCTCTGTCTGGAAATTCCATTCCAAATTACCAGAATCTATGGCAGGAAATAAACCAATAGGATATGCAGCAACCTTGGTTGGATGCTGGTTGCAGAAAAGTTTGATAGCCTCCAAGGCAGCAGTCTCAATGGTATCAACCAGACGATATCCTACCACCTCAACTTCTATGGGATGCCATTGGGAGCGGAAAGGATGTTGTGGAATTGTCATTTTAACCCGGCATCGTAGAACTCCTTCTTCACGATATTCCACCCCATCGTATTGAGGAGGCTCTGTATAGTGAAACAGACTTAAGGATTCCCACAGGAGATGAGGAAATCCTTCCCAATGTAAAGCATTGGTGTGGAAGTGCCCCTCATGATCCCAAAAGGCATTGGAAGGAGCAGCCATCTGCGACAACAATGCAAATGGTAAGATATATTCACCCTGCTGAGAACTCACAAGGTAAATAGATTAAGATAGCTGATTCTGATAACAGCAAAGGCTGGAAATCAGATGGATACTTAAGATACCCAACTAAAGATTTCTATTTACCCAAACTAAAAATACCAACATGTTACTTATTCTTAGAAAGCGACAAAATTAAGCATCCGTTTTGTTAATTAATGTATTATGCATGTACGCACTAATCGACCTCTCAACCAAAAATAACTGCCGAATATCTTCGGACTTACGTAGTTAATCTCGGTGGCATAATACATACGTCTCTCACTATTAACTAGTCAATAAGCCCTATCCGTCCTAGTGTCGTAATCGTGGTTAGTGTACCTGCAGAAAACCACAACATATATATTCAATGAACCTTTCATGCCAGCATGTCATGAAAGCGTCCCCATTCATTACTGCTCACTATAGAAATAGCATCCGTACAATTACCGCCGTACAGACAACGTTAACATACGTTATCGAAACAACGTATTCACGGGGGTACTGCAAAATGCGGGAGTATGAACAGCGATCGCCATACCCTGCGCCGAACCATCTACTCCCAATGTAGTCAACCAATGTTGGTACATTGGCAGCATCTCAAGTAAGCCACTGCTTGAGAAACAGCGTTCGGTTCGCATCACCGACAGGAAGGCCAAGCTCCCTCAGTTGGCTGAGGATCCTTACCTTCTTACCTCACGATCGAAGGTGTCGTTACAAAAAGTAAAGTTGTGTTGTACATGAATTTAAGTTTTAACAGAAAAGTAATGTTGGGAGTTAGAGTTATATATATACTACAGTCACCTCTAATTCCCTTAATAACATTACCCTAGGGCTTTACGTACTATGCACAATCCTTAACGATCCCAACGTAGTTTGCAAATACTTTGTTGACCAATTTCTATACTATAAATTATTTTTAGGGCCAATTATATCTCCAGGGTACACTTGTTAGCTCTGATACCAGCTGTGGCAGAACCAACCTGAATTACACCGGCTTAAGTACGCGAGTCCTCTCTTGAGGGCTACCTCGTGCTTCAAACGGTATAATCCCTTGGCCTGTCGGGTAATGTCCCGATAAACCACCGAAAGCAGGATCCAACAAGGTACCTCGCACGAAGGCGAGTCCAGAGATATAAATATCATTACACTTTACATCACAGGTAGATATATTACATAAGGATATAAAAGTAACATCAGTCTCCAACGAGGGAGATTATTACAAAATGGTTTAAGTTTTAAGTCACAGCAGCGGAGTTTGAAAACACGAACACTGTACACGTCGTTATTACGGATATCATGCTAGCCCTAGCATGATATCACTCGGCGGAATCTGTGTTGGCCGGGGACGGATCCCACTCCACGGACCAACCATCAGGCAAGGGGTAGGGCCACGGTGTAATGAAAGCTGGCTCATCTGGGAGATTACCTGAAGGAGATAGTTACAAGCAAGATTGAGTATGCTAATACTCAGCAAGACTTACCCGCTCATGGTATACTTAGCAATGTACCTAGACTTATGCAGGCTTTTCAGGTTTTGGTTTAGAATTTTCAGCTGAAAATCAACAAAGAGTAGATCCTTAATTTTAACTTTTAGTTTTCAGGATTCTAGTTTATTAACCATTCTAGGTAAACACCTATATCTACTCAAACATGGTAGTATCTTTAATCAAATCATCATCTTTGACAATCACATAGTTGCTCTTGTTACTCTGTGGCAAAGGGATTAAGCAGTCTCAATCTCCGCGAGAAACGGACGATTCCTGAATCGAATTTCAAAACCTTGCAAGGGTAAACCTAACACACACGCTTGGAACACCAAAGGGTCGTTCCGAAGCAACCGTTTGCCTTTCATTCTGACTCGTGGATCAGATCCACCACAAGCGACTGCAGGACGTACGTCTGTAGCGCGACTACAAAACCCGTACTCCTGGTTGCCCTTGCAACACGTATTCCCACACGCCGAACCAAGTAACCAAAAGAACCAAATACATGTGGTGGGGGGTATGTCCACTCCTCGGGCCGATTGGTTACTAGGCTTACCGCTTACCATATTTCACGGCATGTGGCTAGTACTTTCAAACGCTTAACCACCGCTACCACACACTGCGGCCTTATCTAGTTCAACAACACAGACGGGGTATCATCTCAAATATGATACTCCACATAATTCCCGTCCGTCATCCTTATAGTGATAACAGTAATGTAAACAGTACAGTTCCTATATCGCGCGAGTGATAGGGAATCACCCGACTTCTACCGGTCCTATAAGCAGAGCAGCTATTCGGACTCAAGTTCTAGTGTTCAATACATCGGTTCCTGGAATTATGCAACTAAGGTTTCCAAACAACTCCTAAGAACTTAATGCATAAAGATATATACAAATAATATAGTTTGCAGTGTAAATAAAGTAGGGGTTATGTCCGGGGCTTGCCTTCGGAAGCGAAGCTAGGGTCAGACGAGTTAAAAGTTTCCGAACCTTGGTTCGGAGCTTCAGTCACTTCCTCAGTAACTTGGACAGAGTCTTTAGATAGCCCGGGTTCGGGTTCCAAGATCAACTCGTAGTTTCCGTCTTCAAGTATCGGCGAGTCTATATGATATGCAAAACTATAAGTTGAAGAATGCGTATTCTTTTATATTATTTCACAATAAAGTTGCAATCTAACAAAAGAACATTACATTTCAACAAACAACCTAACTACCCTGTATTGGGCAGTCATTTATCGAGTATCAACCAAACTAACTAGTTACGTTAAGCAACAGGGTGGTTTACCCTAAACATCTATACTAACTTCATTAGATAGCATGTTTGGTTACCATAAGCAACAACTAAACACACTTAGCAACTTCATTTATTTTATTAACTAAAAATTGTAATTAACCTTAGGTTATTATTTAATTATGGCTTACTTTTGATTAATTAAGCAAACCTTAAGTTAGGAAAAATAAATTAATACTATGAAAATTATCCTAAATGGGTTTAATTGAAATAACATTACCCTAATTTTTTTAAATATTTTGTGCAATAGATAAATCAGAACAAATCACTTAATTAAACAATATGTTTAAGTTGAAAGAATTTTTTTTTACAGAGCAAGATATTTCAAAACAGGAGCTACAAAAATTACTGAGCATAGATTTGTATTAGATATATTTACTGCAGTTTTATTGGAATTTTATTCTAAAAGGAACTAAGCCACAAAATTAAACAAGATCAAAATTGAAATTTCAAGATGCAATTATAACTGGAGTTTTACAATAAAACTAGGGTTCAAAATTTAAGGACATCATAAACTACTCAAGATTAATATTCCAGAAAAGTTTCATAATTTTTCATGTATAATAATTATTATTTATGAATTATCTTTGAATTTAAGCTTGAAACTTATAACTCAAGTTATATTAGTTTTCTGATTCTCAAATTTTTATGATGGATCATACTTATAAAAATCAAGTTATGGTAGAAATTTCATCCATAAATATGAACAGATGCTTTTGAAATTAACTTGTGAATGTTTTATTAACATATAACAAAGGTAGCAAAACCTCCTAGCTAGAGAGCTGATCCAAGCCTCAAAAATTTACACAAGACTACGCAAGCCATATGCAACACATGCTCCGAAAATCAATAGCAGCAAGGCTATAGATCACAAGATTTAATTAAAGCATCCCTTTATTTGTATTTAGAATACAGCACAAACTATACATTTTCATAGCATGATTATGAAACAAAAGTTGTAGAATTCATCACAAGGATCCTAACCCAACAAGTTTGGTATTTTTCTAATTTTTCTACACATTCCTATGATTTTCCAAAGGTCAGGTTTTAAATCCATGAAAAAGGACTGAAACTTTGCAGATAAGACCCTAGAAGAATTCAAAGGCTTGCAATGTGGCCCCTGGCCGGAGTCAGAGCAGGGGAAGGAAATTTGACCGTCGATTCCGGCGAAGCTCGTCGCCGGCGGCGGGGAAAAAGAGGGGGAAAAGCATGAGGGAGTAGAGGACGACCTTCTGTAGGTTTTAGGTGGGGTCGGAGAGGTTCGTGTGGGCCTGCCCACGGTGAGGCAGAGGCGGCGGCCGGGGAGAACGACGCGGCGGCTCTCCGGTGTCCGAGCGTGGAAGGGGAATGGCTGGGAAGCTGCGCGAGGATGAGGTGTAGCTGAAGACGGGGTCAGCGCAGGCGGAGCAGCCGTGGAGGAGTGGGGCGACGGCGAGCTCGAGCTCGCCGGCGTTCGGGTGGCAATGGCGGCGGCGTTCTGAGGCGTCGGAGTGGAGAAGAAAGGAAAGAATGCGAGCATTAGCTTTGCGGGGTAGTTGTAGTGCTCAAGCATGCGCAAACACGAGGACCGGCTCTTGATTTGGAGCTTGCCACGGTGACGGCTCGGTAGCGGCCGAGCGGCGGTGGCGTGCGCGTGGCGAGCGCAGGAGAAGCCAGGGAGGGAGGGGAGCAGAGGTGGGGGAGGTAGAGGGCGACGTGTGGGCACGTGCAGGAGCTGGAGGTGGAGCTCGGGGTGCGGCATCGGCAGTGAGCGGCGGTGGCAAGAGCGAAGCAGAGGGGGAAGCAGAGCGCCAGAGGAAGAAGAAGCAGGGAGGTGTCAGAGGGACCGGTTTGCAAATTTAGAAAATTCCAGGGACTCCTCTGTAAAGAAAGAATTCCTGTTGATACAAAATCCTAGTGAGAAAAATGTCTAAAGCAAAGTTGTAAAGCATTTCAAACCCTGCAACAATGCTTTAGGGTTCAAGTTCAAAATCTCAAAGGATATAGTTTTATTTTAAATTTTTGAACCCAACTCAATTTATAAAGCTTTTTGTTATAATTCAAACAAATTGCTTTAATGTTTAGGTCCTTTTTGCAAGATTGCATGCAGTGTAATCATGACTAACCTTTTTACACTTTAGCCCTTAAGTAAATCTGAGTTTTACTTTTATATTTCAATCATTTCACATGTAAACCCTAATATCTTTGTGTTAATCACGCATAGGTCCTTAGTTTCAAACAAAAGTCTATTTTTCTTAGGTTTTACTTCACTTTTGTACTTTTCTTCTCTATAGTCATTTAGGTTTGACACTTAATAATATATTTACCCAATTACACTCAAGGACTTATATAATTCATAAATTACAAATATACCCCTAGCTCTCTTGTATCACTCACCTACATCATAGCAAGCATACACATAAGATATCCAAACTTAGTGTCTAGGTTACTAACTATCTGGATGTTATAGATCGTAGTCTTCGTTGTCGAACATCGTCGTTTCTACATGATATGTAAAGATATAATTTAAGGAATGCACATTTTTATTTTATTTTATTTCACAATAAAGTTGCAATCCAAACAGTTAACACACATGAACTCACAAAACAGAAGAGGGTTTAGTTTTGAGTTATCACTCATAATTAAGTCATAATTATAGTATTGAATTTATTGAAACAGGAACTAAAATATTTGAATTTGAATATAATTTTCAAGTTTAAATTCAAATCCTAGGTAAATAGAATTATAAAGTCTTGAAAATTTAATTATAGACTAATTATCAATATATTAGATCATGACAAAAAGATCTAGTTAATTAAGCCTAAGGAACATACTTAATTAATTTCATAGCATTTTAAATTTGAATTGCCCAAATTCAAAAGAACTTAAATTACAAAATAGTGTTTGGTTTGAAACTTTTACATAAGCTCACACATGACCTATAGAAGCTACATACCAAAAATTACAAGAAACAAAGCAAGCATGTGAAAGTTATGCGTCCTTTACCCTTTTATGTTGAGTTTAAAATAGATTCAAAAATATTTAGTTTCACACCAAACTTTATTAATAAAAGTTGTAGGGTTTGAAATCTAGTTTCCAGCAAAATTGGTTTGACAATTTTTGGAATTTCCTACAATTTCCTATCGAATTTACAAACCAGCAGCCTAGTTCACATAAAATCATAAAGATATTTACCCAGAGGTCCCTGTTGGCACTGTTTCTCTGAGTCATGCGCTTTGCACACAGCCCCCTGTGTTTTTGCACCTTCTAAACCGTGATCCTTAGCCTCGATCAGAGAGGGGGCGTGAGGGTTGACCGGCATGATTCGACGTCGGCGATCGCCGGCGGCGAGGGGAAGGGAAAGGAGAGGCACCAGTGAACCTTCGTGCACCTGTGAGTGGCTGGAAATGGGGTCGGGATGAGCTGTGGCGGTGGCTCGACGGAGGCAGTGCGGCCGGCGATGAGGAAGAATGGCGGGTAGGTGCTCCGGTGGTCGGGAAGAGGCGGGAAAGTGGTCGAATAGCTTCCGGGCGAGGTGGAGATGCTCGGGATGGAGACAATCGAGGTCGGGGAGGGCCGGAGACAAGTGTCCCACGGTGAGGCCGAGGCGGTGGCGGCGGCGCTTCGTCGGTAACCAAGCTCCGCCCGAAATTGAAGAGTACCGAGGGGTTGGTGAGCATCACTAGGGCACGGGGAAGCTCATATGGGGGTCGATGGGGGCGAGGGGTGCCTGGTGGCGGCTGCCCACGGCAATGCCAAGCACGGCCGGAGTTGGAAGGAAGAGGCGGCTGTGGGGTGTGGGTTGGGCGTCCAGGAATTGCCCAAGGAATCAGGGAAATAGGATGTGGAGACTCCTGCAGTGTTGTTGCACGCAAAAGATAGAAGTCCGGGGGCTTGCTGGTGGGTTCTCCACGGCGGCGGTGAGGTGGCGGCCGACGGGCGTTCGGGGAGGCCTTGGCGCAAGCGGGGCAGGACAGCGAGGAAGGGCTACGGCGGCGGGCAAAGCTAGGGTGACACGTGGGGAGGGGAAGGAGGAGGTGGATGGCGGCGACCTGCACGGCGGCGGCCGGGGGAGCGGCACTGGCGGCGGAGCAGAGGAGGCAGGGGAAAACAGAGCAGAGCAGGGGAGAGCACATGCTCGGGGAGGAAGAAGGGAGGGAAAGGGTTCGGAGGACCTATTTGTAAAAACTAAAAACTTCAGGGACCCCACAGAAAAGAAAGATTTCCCACTGATCTAGAGATCTAATGAGGAAGTGCCCAAAATGAAAGTTGTAGAGTATTTCAAGTTCTACAACATTGCTTTAGGGCTCAAGTTCAAAAACTCAATGCTTGGAGCCTTACATGTTGAATTTTGAACAAAGTAGAATTTTGAATTACCCTTGTCCTCACCAAGGGGAATTTGATCAAACTTTTGATATAATTGCAAATGTTTAAGGAATGTCATGATGACTAGTACTTTTACAAGTAGGCCCTCAAGTAAACATGAAAGTTACTTTTATTCCACAATTATCTTGCATAAAGGACCCTTGTGGCTTATGTGTTATTTACAAATAGGCCCTTACTCTTACTTAAGGGCTTATTTTCCTTAAAATGTAATCTACCTTTACACTTTTTCCTTATGGTAGCATAAATTTAGCACCTAATATTATATTTCTCCTAAGTTCTAATGCTATCTTCCACTTCACCCTATTTACATTCAAGGACCTATATTTTATAGAAATTACAAATATACCCTTAATTATTTGTACTCTACCCATGTACCATAGCAACGGATGCCGCACCTCCCGCGGGTTGTTGCGGCTCGCCCTCATCCAAGCGCGGGCGCGCTTCTAGAAGGACCCCGGGCTGGGTGCGGCACGGTGGAGCAGGCCCAGGGTGCAGAGGCGCGGCCGGGCGGAGTGGTCAGCGGAACAGAGAGCAGCGCGAGGAGGAAGGAGAAGAGAGGGAAAGAGCTAACGTGCGGGCCCTGGCTGGCAGAGGGAGAAAGAGAGAGAGGAGAGAGTTCTCGAGCTAGGAAAGAGCTGGGCTTGGGGCGCGCGCCGGGCCACTGAAGGGAAAAGGAGGGAGAGGGAAAAGAAAAGAAACCGGGCCACGCGGGGAGGGAAGTGGGGAAATGGGCTGCTGGGGAGAGGGCCGGCCCAAGAGGGAGAGAGGAGCAGGCCGGGCTGGGCTGACTTCTTTTCCCTAATCTCCTTCTCTTTTCTTTTTCAAACTAACTCAATTCTATTTGAATTCAAATGAGGTTTGAATTCAAACCTAACCATTCAAACAAACAAAAGAAATGCACCAGCATGAATGCACAACCATGTTGTTCCTAAGATAAATTTTTAATTACTTGTGGTATAAAATTAATTTAAATGCAGGATAAATCAAGAAAAACTTTAGAAACTTTATTTAAGCCAAAATAAATTCATTCAAATTTAGGAAATTTACATTAGGGTGTTACAAACCTACCCCCCTTACAGGAATCTCGTCCCGAGATTCGAATAGGCTAGCTAGCAAAGAGATCGGGATATGTCTTTCTCAGCTCATCTTCTTGCTCCCAAGTAGCCTCATCCTCTGTGTGATGACTCCACTGAACACGGCACATCTTGATCTTCTTGTTTCTGGTAACTCTCTCAGACGTCTCCAGAATCTTCACCGGATGCTCGGTGTAGGTCAGATCCTCCTGCACATCCAACCCTTCTAGCGGTGCCTGTTCTTCCGGCACCCTCAAGCACTTCTTCAGCTGAGACACGTGGAACACATCATGCACTCCCAAGAGGTTGGGAGGTAACTCCAAACGATATGCCACCTCACCCTTCCGTTCCAACACCTTGAACGGCCCAATGTATCGAGGGGCTAGCTTCCCTCTCACGTTAAACCTGCGGATTCCTCTCATCGGCGAGACCTTCAGGTACACATAATCACCCACTGCAAAGGTTAGATCTCGACGTCGAACATCCACGTAGCTCTTCTGATGAGTTTGTGCAACCCTCAGGTTCTCTCGCACCTGCTGTATCAGCTGCTCTGCCTCTTCAACAATATCTGAACCAAACACCTGCCTCTCGCCAATCTGATCCTAATACAGTGGAGTCCTGCACTTCTGACCATATAGGGCCTCGAAAGGAGATTTCTTCAGATTGGCCAGATAGCTGTTGTTGTATGAAAACTCTGCATACGGCAGGCATTTATCCCAGCTGGTACCATACTGAATAGCACAGGCTCGAAGCATATCCTCCAACACTTGGTTGGTTCTCTCTGTCTGCCCATCTGTCTGAGCATGATAGGCGGTACTGAAGCGCAGCTTCGTATCCAACAAATCATGCAACTACTCCCAGAACCGTGAAGTGAACTGAGATCCTTGGTCAGATATGATCTTCTTTGGAACACCATGCAGACAAATGATCCTGGAGATGTACAACTCTGCGAGTCTGGCACCAGAGTAAGTAGTGTTCACCGGGATGAAGTGGGCAACCTTCGTCAACCGATCCACTACTACCCATATGGAGTTGTACCCTTTCTGAGTACGAGGCAATCCAATGATGAAGTCCATAGTGATCTCCTCCTATTTCCACTCTAGAATCTTCAATGGCTGCAATAGACCTGCTGGTCTCTGATGCTCTGCCTTGACACGCTGACAAGTGTCACAGATAGCCACGTACTCTACGACGGAATGCTTCATTCCATACCACCAGAATCGTTCCTTGAGGTCATAATACATCTTCGTGCTGCCCGGATGAATGGAATATGCTGTATCATGGGCCTCACTCAAGATCAGCTTCCTGAGATCCTCTACATCCGGCACACATATCCGGCCCTTGTACAAGGTACCCTGATCATCTTCTCTGAAATGCGGTGCCTTGCCAACCTTGAGCAGTTCAGAATCTCCTGCAGCTTCTTATCTTCTTTCTGATGCTGTTTGATCTCTGCCTCTAGAGTGGGTTCTGCCTCGAATGATGTGCCCGAGGTGTGATGCAAGAAACCCAGACTCAACTGCTCAAACTCCTCACATAACTCCTGAGGCATCTGAAAAGCCACGGCCAAGTTAACATAGCTCTTCCTGCTCAGAGCATCTACTACAACATTGGCCTTGCTCGAATGATAGTGAATCTCCAGGTCATAATCCTTGACTAACTCTAGCCATCTTCTCTGCCGCATGTTCAGCTCATTCTGAGTGAAAAAATGTACTTGAGGCTCTTGTGATCGGTGTAAATATCACACCTCTGCCCAAACAAGTAATGCCTCCATATCTTCAGAGCATGCACAACTGCGGCTAACTCCAGATCATGAGTGGGATAATTTAGCTCGTGCCAGCGCAACTGCCGTGAAGCATAAGCTATCACTCTGCCTTCTTGCATCAGGACGCAACCAAGACCATCTCTCGAAGCATCACAATACACTGTGAACCTCTTGCTCTGATCTGGTAGAGTAAGGACTGGCGCCATAGTTAACCTCTTCTTCAGCTCCTCGAAGGCCTTCTGACGCTCATCAGTCTAGGAGAAACCCACACCCTTCTCTAGCAAGGAGGTCAAAGGCTTCGCAATCTTGGAGAAATTCTCAATGAACCTCCGATAATATCCTGCTAAGCCCAGAAAAGAGCGGACTTCCTTCACTGTCTACGGTACCACCCAGTCAAGCACATCCTTCACCTTTCCGGGGTCCACAGCAATACCTCCCCTGGAGATGACATGACCGAGGAATGGAACCTCGTCAATCCAGAATTCACACTTGCTGAGCTTGGCATACAGCTTGTGCTCTCTGAGCCTCTGCAACACAAGCCTTAGATGTATCTCATGCTCTACTTCTGACTTGGAATATATCAGGATATCATCAATGAATATCACCACAAAGGTGTCCAGATAATCCATGAAAACCTTGTTCATCAGATGCATGAAGAAAGCTGGAGCATTGGTCAAGCTGAAGGACATGACCGTATACTCGTATAGCCCATACTTGCAGGTGAATGCCGTCTTCGGGATATCCTCGGGACAAATCTTCAGCTGGTGATAACCCGAACGCAGATCAATCTTCGAGAATACACAAGCACCCTGAAGCTGATCAAAGAGATCCTCAATACGGGGCAATGGATACTTGTTCTTGATGGTGACTGCATTCAGATCCCGATAATCAACGCACATTCTCTTCGCGCCATCCTTCTTCTCCACAAGCAATACAGGAAAAGCCCAAGGAGAGAAACTGCGACGGATATAGCCCTTGGCTAGCAACTTGTCGACAATCTTCTTAACTTCCTCATGCTCAACGGGTGCCATACGATAGGGCCTCTTAGCAATTGGAGCTGTGCCAGGCAAGAGATCAATAGAAAACTCAATGTCGTGGTCAGGCGGCATACCTGGCAAATCATCCGGAAAGACATCCGGGAATTCGGACACCACGCGAATACCTTCCGTGGGTTTAGCCTCCATCTGACAAAGAATTCCAGAAGGCTCCGAAGCACTGACTGTGACCTCCTGTCCATCCAGTGCCAACAAGTGGACAGTCCTCTGAGCACAATCAATCCTGACACCCCATCTAGCAAGGGTCTCCATTCCCAAAATGACATCAATACCCTTGGTGTCTAGCACCATCAGATTAGCACTGAACTCTACCCCCTTATGACAACACTGACTCTGGGACAGAAGATATGAGACCTCAACTGCCCTCCCGATGAAGATACTAACATGCCCCTCTTTAATGTGCTAGTATGAATGCCATGATGCTTGACAAAAGACTGAGTAATGAAGGAATGCGTAGCACCAGTATCAAAAAGCACTGTAGCAGGGTGAGTATTGACCATGAACGTACCAATAACCACGATGGGAGCATCGGCCGCCGACTCGGCTGTCACGTGGTTCACCCTGCCCTGGGATGGCGCCTTAGGCTGAGCTGGGCGCCCCTGCTGTCCCGACTGCGCTTTCCGGGGACAAACGTTGGCGTAGTGTCCCTGCTCGCCACAGTGGAAGCACACCCGTGGGAGTGCTGGAGCCTGCTGCCCGGCAGGAGGAGTAGGCACTCCCTGCCGCGGAGCTGGTGGAGCCGGTGGAGCAGAGCGTGTCGGAGGCGGTGGAAGCCTCTGACCCTGCCCCGCCTACTGCTGCTGCTGCTGAGGACAAGGCGGGTACTGCTGCTGTCGCTGCTGGTACGACTGGATCTGCCTCTGCTGCTGTTGCTGCTGCTGTGGGTACTGGTATAGAGGCCGGGTGTTGCTGCCAGACGCAGCAGGAGCCATCTTCCTCTTCTTGTCCTCAATCTCCCGGCGCTTGCGCTCGGTGTTGAGGGCAGCGTCAACCAGCTGGTTGAAGTTGTCGAAGCGGTGGTTCATGAGCGCGTACTCCAGGTGGTCATCGAGTCCCTCCCTGAAGCGGTCCTGCTTATCGCCATCATTGGCGACCTCAGCGGGGGTGTAGCGAGCGAGCTGGAGGAAACGATCACGGTACTCGGTCACCGTCATAGCTCCCTGAAATGATAATCACCGGAAAAAGAGGATGGAAATTTACTCAGCATTTCTTATAACAAGGGTGGGTTTGAGCTCAAAAAGAAATTGTGAAAAGATTTTACTCTAATTTACTTGCTTAAGCGCAAGGAACTCCTTGTGCTTCATCTTCATCACTCCAGTAGGGATGTAGTGGTTCCTGAAACGCTCCCGGAACTGGACCCAAGTGAGTGCGTCGCGGTCTCGAGCTGGGTAGGACTCCCACCAATCGAGAGCCGAGCCTCGCAGCCGCCCTGCTGTGTACAGGACTCGCTCCCTGTCGTCGCACTGAGCGACATCCAACTGGCGCTCCACTGAACGAAGCCAGTCGTCAGCCTGGACTGGATCAGCCGCATGGGAGAACGTCGGTGGGTGACCCCTCAGAAAGTCCGTGTGCCTGTCGCAGGGCTGCTGCGGTGGAGGAGGTGGTGGTTGAGCGTGGATCTGCTGCAGCGTCTGAACAGTGTTGTTCAGAGTGGCCATCATCTGCATCTGGAGCTGGAAGAACTGCTCCGGAGGCAGAGGTGGAGGCATCGGCAGCGGCTGGTCGGTACTCTGGTTGTTCTGCCCTTGCTGGCCAGAATCGGTGCCGGTGTTCCTGGTGTTCACCATCTGATTGCAGCAGAATGAAATCGATAAGGGACAGATATTGTATGATTACAGAAAGAGAACTCTGACAGGATAAAGTAGAGAGTAAAGAGTGTACGGTTTTACCCCCAACGATCTAACTCAATTTTGATTACTTAATTTAGGTTTGTATTAAAGTCAATTTGCATGAGTAAGTTTAACTTCTAAACTATGCAATCAACCTAAAAATCCAAATCAAACATTTTGCACAATCACAAACATTCAATATTCAAACGTTAGCCGAGTTTATCACTCCACTCGACTAACACAAACATACGCTCTAGCGTGTTCTTTGCAAGGGCATCCTAGGCTTATGTGGGCAGTCAGAAAATTGCAGGCCAACGTCTACGGAGAATAGACTAATTCTTAGAAAATACAGAGAGAGAGAGAGAGAGAGCAAATCGAGGTTTAGAGCTCAAGGAATAGAAGCAGAAACGAATGTTTGAGTTTTTGCGGAAGCAAGGTAAGCGAAAGGGAATCACTAAACTTGACCATTTCTATCTAGGCTTCGTCCTACAATCGACACGGCTCTGATACCAATTCTATCACACCCGATTTATAAGAACATAAATCGAGCAATCATATATGCGCCAGGATCAAGTCACGCATATATACAACAGAATCATCAAGATATCACAACACGTATCTGGAAATAAAAACGTATAAATTATGAATGAATATCTTTATTACAACTAAATCAAGAATCAGTTCAAGAAATGCGGAAGCGTAAAATAAATACATGAAGCATAGGGCGCCACAGGGACGTCGACTGGGATGCAACGCCTAGAAATCGTCGAGTCTGCTGATGTAGTTCTCCACGTCGCCTAGCACTGAGCAGCAGTCGAGGATATCCCAGAGAGAACAGAAGAGTAGGGAAGGCAAGTGTGAGTACACAACTTGTACTCAACAAGTATAACACGAATTATGAGGCTCTAAGGTTAGCTGACTCAACCGCATTAGCTTTTAATCTTGGCAAATTTTATTAAAGCTAATTACTACAAGTGAATGAATTACCATAACCCAAGTTACATAATAATTAATCAAGATTAACCAAGAGACTACTGAAAACCAAGCCAAACCACCTAGGTAAGCACCCACTAATCAGACGGAGGATCCGGGCCGCTCATGACCGTGAGCACGGCTAGTATACCAGTTTTACACTCTCGAGAGGTTGCACAACTTTACCCACAAGTCGTGAGCTATGCTAGTTGTTCATCACACTTCCTTAGGTGAGATGACTAGCAAGCGCACTACGAGACCGTTACAAAGGTTCACGTTAGTAAGGTGTAACCGCTAAGGTTTCCGGATCAGCAACGATGGGGCCCACCTCACGGGGGTAAAAGCACACAGCACAGACCAAGCCGGAGGAGCAGGGACCATTGAAGCTTACCACCCCTCTTGCCCCGTAGGTAAGTTACTCCCGAACCAAAATGACCTAATTAGTAAGTCAAGACCATCCCATTCCAGTGTTGTGGTTGCGCGGTTGTCCCAGGTTGTCGCTCTATGAACCGGTCCTTATGGAGAGTGGCCAACCAAGCACGAAGCACCGTGCTGGCCCCCTAAACCATGTTTCTTAATAAAAACATATTTTAAGGAGACGTGAGCCACTCAAGCACACAGCACAGAGAGCCACTCTCTTAATTAAGTTGCATATAACCATTAATCAAATTTAATTAAAAAGAACCGAGATGGGTGAGAGCGCAGCACCTAGCACAACTAACCAAAATGCAACCCAAGGAGTATATATAATATAAGGTGGCTAGGAAGTCCTTATAGGCATACAGAATTAAAATGCAGTATGAAATTGTATTTAAAAGTGATAGGATGTTCATGTTATACTTGCCTTCCTCAAAGTTCTCCTCCTGCTGCTCAAAGGGCTCTGAAGAAGGTGGCTCCTGGTACTCGTCAAAAGGCTCAGCGTCTACTCACGATTGCAACGCCAAAACGTGGTCCAGCACATACACATACATGCAAGCAAAGACAAAAGATAAGAAACAATACAACATTACATAAAAACATCACACAAAACTATGATAGAACTGTTCTACACATTACAACGATCGTGTGAGCGCGAAAACCAACTAAAACGGAGCTAAGACGCGAAATCTAGGGCTAAAATAGGGTCCAGGGACCTTTCTGTAAGAAAACAGGAGGTTCTAAGGGGTTCTGAGCAAAAACCGAGGGCCTAAGCATAATTAAAGGGTAGATCTGGGGTCTAACCCGCAAATACACCGGGGATGGACGGCGGGTTCTATTTCTAAAGAACTCAGGGGCCTAAACAATAAAAACAGGGCCTAACTGTAAATACTTCTGAACGGCATAGGAGTGCGGGTTGATTCCAGGAGAGTCCAGGGACTCTTTAGCAAAATGACCAGGCTGAACCGGTATGTTCTAATTAGGACCGTTGGATCGGGTTCTGGTGGTACGAATCAAAGGGGACGGGGGTCGGGGGTCCAGCGGCGGCGATTGCTCGCCGGAGACCACTCCCGTGGTGGAAGCTCGCCGGAGATGGTCGATCTCGGCCATCCGGGCCCCATTTTGGACGAGCTCTGACCCGGGAGGTAAAGCACGGCACGGCGAACACTTCTAGGCACTCAAGAAGGCTAACTAGGGCTCGGGCCGGGGCTCCCCACGGCGGAGGCGGCACTGGGTCATGGCAGCGAGGGGGACGCGCTTGTGCAGAGGGAGAGGGGGAAAGAAAAAGGGCACGGCGTGTTCCTTACCACCCCTGGAAGCTGCGATGGCGGTTAGCGGTCAAGGATCGGTGGCGCCGGGATTGAATTGCGGTGGCGCTGGGACTCGGGTTGGCAGCGGCGTCACCCTCGGGTCGAACGGCGGCACGGCGACGCAAGGCTCGGAGGAGGCCGGGGGTGCGGAGGCGGCTTAGAGGGAAGCGCGAGGGACTGCTGCGGCTAAGAAAGGGGGTGGAGCGGCCTCGGCGTGCGGGTCGCCCGTGCAACGGATGCCGCGCCTCCCGCGGGTTGTTGCGGCTCACCCTCATCCAAGCACGGGTGCACTTCTAGAAGGACCCAGGCGGGGGACGAGGCCAGCGTGCGGCCCGGGCTGGGTGCGGCGCGGTGGAGCGGGCCCAGGGTGCAGAGGCGCGGCCGGGCGGAGTGGTCAGCAAAACAGAGAGCAGCGCGAGGAGGAAGGAGAAGAGAGGGAAAGAGCTGACGTGCGGGCCCTGGCTAGCAGAGGGAGAAAGAGAGAGAGGAGAGAGCGCTCGGGCTGGGAAAGAGCTAGGCCTCGGGCGCGCACCGGGCTGCTGAAGGGAAAAGGAGGGAGAGGGAAAAGAAAAGAAACGGGGCCGCGCGGGGAGGGAAGTGGGGAAAATGGGCTGCTGGGGAGAGGGCTGGCCCAAGGGGGAGAGAGGAGCAGGCCGGGCTGGGCTGACTTCTTTTCCCTAATCTCCTTCTCTTTTCTTTTTCAAACTAACTCAATTCTATTTGAATTCAAATGAGGTTTGAATTCAAACCTAACCATTCAAACAAACAAAAGAAATGCACCAGCATGAATGCACAACCATGTTGTTCCTAAGATAAATTTTTAATTACTTGTGGTATAAAATTAATTTAAATGCAGGATAAATCAAGAAAAACTTTAGAAACTTTATTTAAGACAAAATAAATTCATTCAAATTTAGAAAATTTACATTCGGGTGTTACATCGAGGGAGGATCCAATCATGTACGTGGAGCTGCCTGCTGAGCACAAGTAGAAATACGATGAGATTAAGGCTCTCTTCGAAGCCGATCTCATCGGCTCTTTTGAGAGAACTCACCACCATGGTGTAAGGTGGAAGGGGTTCTCACCTGAAGGTGCTCTTGATGATGTGGACCTATCCACTCCTTCAGAAGATCATACCAGAGCTCTGCGCCAGGAGGTGAACTACATGGTGGCCCACTCACTTCATCGGCACTCCAAATGCCTGGTGAACGCTTTTGGGCGTGTCGCGCTGTGCGTGGTCTAGGAGATCATGAAGCATCAGTACTCTCCAACGGGACCTACCCTGGGGAGTCACAAAGGAGAATTGCCATTCCAGGCCAAACCACCACTGCCTTATGTGCTCGCGGCTCCAGAGTCACACGGTTCACCGGCTTACGTCGTCTACAAAGTGGGAGGTGACCCTATAGACCACCAGTTCTTCAACGAGCCACCCAAGGAAATCCCACACGGGTATATGTGTGCTTATATAACGGACAGCAACAATCTGATACATTCGATGCAGAGGACGGCTGGAGGAGTTTCCAGAGCAGATGCCGATAAACAAGCATGGCTAGCTGCTTATGCCACCGGGCCGAGTCATGACAGTACGCACTCGGCCCTAGGAGCGCAGACGGTAGACCAAATCAGTGCCATCTTAAGGGATCAATTTGGCATCTTACCAAAGAGGTGGGCGATCGGCTATACTAAGCTGTATCCCAGCGAATATGACTTGATCCCTTGCCGCCCAAGTATCGGCTCCCTGAGTTCACCAAGTTCCGTGGAGCGGAAGGATCTAGCTCCATCGAGCATGTGAGCTGATACTTGGCACAATTAGGAATGATCTCAGTGTCGGATCCCCTGCGAGTAAGGTTCTTCTCGCAGTCTCTCACGGGGCCAGCCTTTGGATGGTACACATCATTAGGCCCTGACTCGATCCGCACTTGGAAGCAGCTGGAGGAGTAGTTTCACATCCAATACCACTCGGAAGCTGCGGAGGTCGGGATTGCCGATTTGGCACAAGTCCGGCACAAGCGAGGGGAAACCATGGCAGAATATATCCAGCGCTTCAGAGAGGTATAGAACCGGTGCTACTTGACCCGTATTTCAGAAAAGGAGGCGGTCGAGTTGGCATCCTTGGGACTAGTAAAGCCGATCAAGGATCTGGTTTTCCAATTGTAGTTCAATTCTTTGGCGCACTTGGTGCAGAAATTGACATCATATGAGCAGTGCCACCCAGAATTATACCAAGATAGGTTCAAGCGTCAGGTAACACTGATCGACGCAGAAGACGCTGAAGATTCTGGGGATGACCAAGAAGTAGTAGTTGCAGAGTGGACTCAGGGGGTGAATCCCGTGTCCTGTAAGTGGGTGAAGCAGCAGGGACCTGCAAAAGGTTTTGACTTTGACGTAAGTAAGGTTGAGCAGATATTTGATCTGTTATTGAAGGAGAAGCAGTTGAAGTTACCTGAAGGCTGTAAGCTTCCTACAGCACAAGAGCTGCAAGGGAGATCATATTGCAAGTGGCATCATTCTTTCACTCACAACACTAGTGACTGCAAAGAACTCCATCGGTAGATCCAATCGGCTATTGAGCAAGGTCAATCAATCTTAGGTCAAAATGCCATGAAGGTCGATCCCTGCGATTGGCCCCAAAAAGGGGAAAAGGGATATATCACGGAAGAGCAAGTAAGGCACATCAGGAATCAGCGGCCGGCTTCTTCCAATCTCCTCAAAAAGTATGAATACCAGTACCAGCAACGCCTCCAGCGTGAGTCAGAGGAGGAAGAGTATGAGCGCCGTACTGGTAAAAGTTTGAAGAAGTGGGGAGATACGTGTGATCATTGGCATTGCCCATTTTTCAAGTATTGTTGGGATTCTGGCATGAGCCGATTGCCTAGCAACGAGGATTGCCCGGAGTGCAGATCTAGGAAGCGAGATGCAGAAGGGTCTCGGTGTTTTGATGTTTGGGACCTGTGGTGCCCCAGCATGAGCAAATTCAGCTACCGCGCACAAGGGTGGACTTTGAAGAAGAGGAGGATAAATATCACCGGCCGCGCTGGTGCCCTGATGGACTTAACCGTTCCCAAAAATGCAGGGTACAGTGGCTGCGCAGTTTGGAGGAAGCCGAGGCTAGATACCTTTAGACACTAAGAAAGGCACGCTCAGATTTGGTGAACAAAGTTCATTACACCCAGAAAAGGGAGTCGCGCCCTCCCAAGGAGGGCGTCCAAAGCCAACCAGAGCCGATGCAAAGACATCGGCTGACGCACATATGGTGTTTGTACTCCCTGCAGAGTTCCATGCCCAAGGCCGTGAAGAGTTACCGGTAGCCCAGCTTGACTTGGGGCTGCGGCCAGTTATATTCGAGAAGCCCCGAGCGAAAAACTACAAGCATTTGAAGGCTTTATACCTCAAGGGTTACACAAACGGCCAGCCCGTCAACAAGATGTTGGTCAACACACGAGCAACGGTCAACATAATACAATACTCAGTGCTGCGTTGGTTGGGGCGGTCCACTGGAGATCTAATCAAGACCAACGTCACGCTTAATAATTTCAACGGCCAAACATCAAAGGCACAAGGCATCCTTAGTGTGGATCTGATCGTGGGAAGCAAGACTGTCCCCACCTCTTTCTTCATCGTCAACAGCAAGAGTACATACACTGTCCTACTTGGCAGGGATTGGATCCATGCCAACTGCTGCATCCCTTCCATGATGCACCAATGTCTGATTCAGTGGGATGGAGATGAGGTAGAGGTGGTTCATGCGGATGACTCGATCAAGATTTCACATGCCGCTATGAGCATCTGGGACGTAGAGGATCAAGAGCCGATCTCAGGGATCAGTTTGGAAGGCTGTGATCGTGTCGAAGCTACAAGAAATGGGGTGAGTGTGATAGTTCGTGTATTTGTAATGCTAGACTTATATTTGATAGTGTGAAGTGTATGCTTGTTAGTGTAAAACTTTTGTGTGTTTGTGTGAAGTTCTTGAAAATCTTAAGTAAAAAGGGTATTTTCGTAATTATGGAAAAACTAGGGTTGTTTCTGTAAAATGTATTTGAATAGGAGGAAATTTCAAAATAAAGGAAATATATTTTTCTTACTTTATGTCTTGTAAAAAATATATATTTATCCAAAAATTTCATTAGAAATGCGTGTGTTGAAGTATGTAAAAATTTTGGGTAAAGTTGTAAAAATAAGGGTATTTATGTAATTTTATAAAAGAACAAGTCCTTTTATGCAAAATAGGTGGTTTACAAAAGTAACTTTCCAAAATTACTAGAAGTAAAAAGGTAATAATGTAAGTAATCATGACTTACTTAGCAATTTGCGAATAGACCCAAGGTTATATGTTATTTATACTAACAATGATAAAGATGTAATAAAATTCAATTTTAGTCCAAGTCTTAAAATAAAACTTCATATTTTGAGTTTTGAAGTTCAAACCCTAAAACAAAGTTGTAGAGCTCGAAAAATTGTACAATTTTCATTTTGGTCACATTTTTGTTTGAGCCCTAGAATAGTGGTTAAATTTATCTTTACCAAGAGGTCCCTGTAAATTTCTAAAATTACAAACCAGTCCTTAGAAAATCCCCTTTCTCTTCCTCCTTTGGCGCTCCTCTGTCCCTGTGTTCTGCAGCCCACCGCTCTACCGCCGTTCTCGCCACCTCCTGCTGCTGCAGTTCACCGCTGTTCCCTCACCCTTGCCACCTCCTGCTGCAAAAACTCCACGCGTCACTCAGCTCCTTCTCCTCTGGCGCCATTCTTTTTCTTTCACCGGAGGCAGCAGCATCCCAGTAACTCTTTTCTTCCTCCACCTCCCTCTGTTCTTCCTTCCATTGAATCCCTCCTCCACTCACAGCACCAGGCCCAGGCGGGGCTCGGCTTGGACGGTTCCCAGGCGCGCAGGCGGCGACGGCAGGAGCGAGCGCTGGCTCGGCTGGGCCCAGGCGCGGGGCGAGCGGAAGCTCAGCGCGCGGGCCGGCGTTGGGACGCGCGGCTAGCGGCGGCTAGCGGCGGGAGCTGGAGGCGCGCGAGCTGGCGGCCGAGCCAGGGCGGCGCGCGCGCGGCCAGGCGCGAGCGAAGCCCAAGGCGGCGGGCGCTAGCACAGGCAGGCGGTGGAGCTACTGCAGCTGGCGCAGGGCCCAGGCGTGCAGGCGGCGCGGCCCAGAGCGCGTGCAGAAGCCGGGCGAGCGCAGGAGCGACCCAGCCAGAGCTGGCGCTGGGGGGAGCACGGCCAGGCAGAGCGCAGGGCGGTGGCGCGTAGGTGGGCCGAGGCAGGCGGCGGTGCGCACGGCCAGAGCTGCCTGCTCCTCTGTACTCCACCCCCCACCATCGAGAGCCTCCTTCCGGTTTTCCTCCTTGCCTTCTGACCCCTAAAATGAATTTTCGGTGTACTGCTCGAGCTCCCCGACCGCCGGCATGACTTGCTTCCACCGGGACCGACCTCCCCAAGCGCCTCCTCTGCTCTGTTTGCAGGTGAGGGACCTTGTGCAGCAATTAAAACAAGTTCAGGGTGTTTTCTGCGAAGTCTAGACTCATGAGAACAGTAGAGTTGAGGACCTCTGTGTAAGGGTACTTGTTATTTCATGTGAGAAGCGCTGTTAACTTGTAAATTCAATAGGAAATAGTAGGAAATTCCAAAAATTTCAAAACCAGTTTTGTTAGAAACTAGATTTGGAGCTCTACAACTTCTATTAAATAAGTTTGTTATGAAATCAAATAGTTTTGAATCTATGTTAAATCTAAGATAAGAGCGTGTAATAACCATAGCTTCTGCATGTTAGCTTTGTTGATCCTAATTTTTGGGTATGCAATCCCTATAGATTAAGTATGAATCGATATAAAATTTTCAAACCTAAGTTTGTTTTGTAATTTAAATTCTTTTAAGTTGAGTAATTCAATTTGTTTTATAGTAGAATTAGCTAAGTCTAGTCTATTCAGTAAAGTCTATCTAATTAGATCTTTTGGTTAAAATCTTTTAAGTATACAATTGATTTGTGTTTAAATTTTCAAAACTTTATAACCCTAATTATCCAAGCTTCACATTCCAATTTGAATTTAATTTTAAACTTGAAATATTTTAATTCCTATTTTCAATTAAATCAATGCTATAATCATGAATTGAATGTAAATGATTCAGAGCTTAAGTTTCCTTTTTGTACCATGAGTTCTTGAGTGTTAACCTTTTGGATTGCAGCTAATTTTTGAAATATAGCTTGTGTACCTCGTGTTTAGCCTTGTGTAAAAATCTTCAAGTCTTTCCTGCTTTTTAGCTATGGAATTTAAGTGCCTTTGTGTTGTATTGATGAAATGTTTGTTTGTAGATTTTAATCTTGCTAGGACCTTTTCTGTAAGCTATAACCCAAATCGGCACATGCCTAATCGGCACCCCTCAATCAGCACACCCAGATCAACACATCCGATCGGCACACTCCGATCGACTACACCTGATCGGCACCTTCCGATCGGCTATACCCCCAATCGGCATATCCCGATCAGCACATCCCGGCCTTTATCGATCACATACCTTTAGAATACACTTATCGACTACATACCTATCGGCTAATCTTGCCGAAAAGTAGTCGAGCTGTTGTGCACAAATAGTTGTTTAAATTAACACTTCAAGCATTTAATCGGCACGATATAGCCGATATAGAAAACCCAAATCGGAAAACTAGTTGATGTCTTAACACATTTTGGCAAGAGCCGATGCACTCATGGACTAGATCCGACGATGCCCACATTATCAGCTAAAAGCAACTGATAAATACACCGGCACAGTACCACCGATGTCAAATCGACCAATCGGCTGAACGCAGCCGGTTCAGCACCTGATAATCGGCTGACAGCCGATTCACACCAGATCGGCCAGATCCGATCAACACTGTAGACAGCCTTCTGAAATAGCCAATACGCACACAATCGGCAGCCGATGCCGATGCCCTGTAGATTATGGCTAGCCGATGGCCACACCTATCGACTAGGTACTCTGTCGAATTAAAGTGTGAATCGGCTAGGTGCGAACCTTTGTTAAATAACCGATTTATCTAAGTTTTCACGCTAGATCTTAGGATTCTTGCTTTAGGCTAATCCAAGCTGATTTCAGTTGTTTCCCATAGCGGTCAAATATGGCCGGTCAATCCTTAGTTTTCCCATCCTTGTCCACACACTGTTATCAGCCGATTTATCGGCTGAGAGATCGGCCATATGCTTACCGGTTACATACCCTCAACCACATCCTTTTTAGTCTAAGTCTACACTTGTGGTCTCACCAACCTAGTTTAATATTAGTGTTCTGTTACACCTAATTCTTGAAATAGGTCTAACTTAGATAACCCCATCGGCTGTATGACAATTGATTGTTGTACTGACGTGATCAAGTCGATGCAACCACACCTAGTTATCTAGGTTAACACTTAAGCGCATCTCAATAAGGCACAGTTAGTGCATAATAGAACAATCAGCTACACGGCTGATGTACCCAATAGATGTAGGAGAACATTAAGGATAAAAACCAGCTACACAGCCGACCCACCAATCGGCTGAACACGCCGAGGCCCAAACCGTACGGATACATAGTTCGACTAGTCTACCAATACACTATCGGCTAGTTACTCGCACTAATCAACTAGCTATGCTGATGCATCACTCGACTAATTCTACCCGATGTATAAATCGGCGAATGTGCCGATACACTAAATCGGCTAGAAGGTCAAATCACTGATCGACTAGTTTTGCTAAAGCATGGATCCGCTATACTGATACGCACGCGATCAGTTAAGTACGCCGATGCTCACACAGATTAGCTAGGACACAGCCGCTTTAGGAAACATCCCTCTACTAAAATGATTGATGTTTTCATCGATCAATTAGAAAACCAGTGCACCTGTCAATCGGCTACCCAGACCAAAGTACACAACCTTGGATCAGTAAGATCGCACAGTAGACACGTCTCTATTAGGCACGACCAAAGCACATCAGTTAGCTAAACCTAATTCATCCTCATCGGTTAAGGCCAAGACCTATACACCAACCAATTAGATAACCAAACATACTACCTAATGAAGTTAGTATAAATGTTTAGGGTAACCCACCCTGTTGCTTAACGTAACTAGTTAGTTTGGTTGATACCCGATAAATGACTGCCCAGTGTAGGGTAGTTAGGTTGTTTGTCGAAATGTAATGTTCCTTTATTTGGATTGCAACTTTATCGTGAATTGAAATGAAAGTGTATGCATTCATTAAACTCCATCTTGCATATCATATAGATTCGACCACTCTCGCCGATAGAAATTACCCACTAATCCCGGAACCAGAAGGAAGTTATTCTGAAAACCCCGGGAACTTCGTCGTGGGATTATCTGAAGCCCCGAACCAAAGTTCGGAAGATATTGACTTACTGACTTCAGACCCACCAATAAAGGCAAGCCCCGGACATAACCCCTACTTTATTACACTGCAACCTATATTATTTATATATATATATATCTATATGCATTAAGTTCTTAGGAGTTATTTGGAAACTTTAGTTGCATAATTCCAGGAACCTATGAGTTGAACACTAGAACTTGAGTTCGACTAGCTGCAATGCTAATAGGACTGGTAGAAGTCGAGTGATTTCCTGTCACTCGCGCGATATAGGAGTTGTAATGTTTACATTCCTGTTATCACTATAAGGATGACGGACGGGAGTTGTGAGGTATCATGGTGAGATGATACCCCGTCTGTGACATGGAATTTGATAAGGTCGCAGTGTGTGGTAGCGGTGGTTAAGCGTTTGAAAGTACTAGCCACATGCCGTGAAATATGGTAAGCGGTAAGCCTAGTAACCGATCGGCCCGAGGAGTGGACATACCCCCACCACATGTATTTGCTTCTTTTGGTTACTTTGTTCGACGTGTAGGCATATGTGTTGCTGGGCAACCAGGAGTACGGGGTTTGTAGTCGCGCTACAGACGTACTTCCTGCACTTTGGATGTGCGTATGACCTGCAGTCGCTTGTGGTGGCACTGATCCACGAGTCGGAATGAAAGGCAAACGGTTGCTTCGGAAAACCCTGTGGTATTCCAAGCGTGTGAGTTAGGTTTACCTTGCAAGGGTTGAATCTCGATTCAGAATCGTCCGCCTCTCACGATGTATGAGACTGCTTATTCCCTTTACCACATAGAGTAACAAGAGCAACTTTATGATTATCAAAGATGGTGCTTGATTAAAGATTTCACCATGCTTGATTAGTTATAGGTGCTTACCTAGAATGGTTAATCAACTAGAACCTGAAAGCTAAAAGTTGGAAATAAGGATCTACTCTTTGTTGCTTTTCAGCTGAAAACTCTACCTAAAGCTAAAAGCCTTCATGAGTCTAGTTATGGGCTAAGATATACCCAATTCCGGGTAAGTCTTGCTGAGTATTAGTATACTCAGCCTTGCTTTTGTTGATTTAATTCAGGTAATTCTTCTGATGAGCCAGCATTCATTACACCGTGGCCCTACCCTTTGCCTGATGGTTGGTCCGTGGAATGGGATCCGTCCCCGGCCAACACCGATTCCGCCGAGTGATATTATGCCAGGGCTAGCATAATATCTGTAATGACGACGTGTATAATGGTTACGCTTTTCAAATTCCGCTGCTTTGACTAAAAACTAAAACCTGTCTTGTAATAATCTCTCCTCTGTGGGAGCTAATGATGTTTTGTACATTGTTGTAATGTAACTGCCTGTGGTGTAAGATATTTTGGCATTGTATCTCTGGACTCACCTTCGTGTGAGGTACCTTGTTGGATCCTGAGTTCGGTGGTTTATCGGGACGTTACCCGACAGACCAATGGTTTTATACCGTTTGAAGTGCGAGGTAGCCCTTCGGTGAGGACTCGCGTACTTGAGTCGGTATAATTCAGGTTGGTTCTGCCACAGCTGGTATCAGAGCTAACAAGAGTACTCTGGAGATATAATTAGCCTTAAAAAGTAATTTTTAGTATAAAATTTGATTAATCAAGTATTTGTAAACTATGTTGATTCGTTAAGGATTATATATAGTACGTAAGCCCTAGGATAATGCTATTAAGGGAATTAGAGGTGGCTGTAATATATATATATATATATGACTCTGACTTCCAGCATTACTTTTCTGTTGAAACTTAAATTTATGCACAACCCAACCTTACTTTCTGTAACGACATCTTCGATCGTGAGGTAAGGAGGTAAGGATCCTCAGCCAACTGAGGGAGCTTGGCCTTCCCGTCGGTGATGCGAACCGAACGCTGTTTCTCAAGCAGTGGCCTACTTGAGATGCTGCCAATGTACCAACCTCGGTTGACTACATTGGGAGTATATGGTTCGGCGCAGGGTATGGCGATCGCAGTTCATACCCCCGCACTTTGCGGTACCCCCGTGAATACGTTATCTCGATAACGTATGTTAACGTTGTCTGTACGGCGGTAATTGTACAGATGCTGTTTCTATAGTGAACAGTAATGATTGGGGACGCTTTCATGACATGCTGGCATGAAAGGTTCATTGGATATATATATGCATTGTGGTTTTCTGCAGGTACACTAACCACGATTCCGAAACTAGGACGGATAGGGTTTATCGACTAGTTAATAGTGAGAGACGTATATATTGTGCCACCGTAACTAACCACGTAAGACCAAGATTACTTGGCAGTTATTTTTATTTGTGAGGACGTGTAGAACGTGCATGCATCATGATATTTTGGATTGACCTGATTGCCTTGATTGTTACGTTGATGTACTGAAATATGTGCTTGTACTGAATGTCTGTTTTGACTCTGTGTGGTAGAAGCCAACGTAATCTGATAGGCTAACTTAGAGTTGAAAACGCCTTTTGTGAATTAAGTGAACTGGGTTATGTTTGAACCCTATCATTAATCTTAGCTTGACAGCTAAATCAAATCCTTGATTTTGCTTTAAATCTGTTTCGGCAGAACCATTGAACTTCTCCTTTGATAGTTAAATCTTGATAACTATCATCGAACCCTTCAATCCATTATCTAGTGATTTATCTGTCCTCTTCTGATGTTGTACCGTATCTTGTTGGCTATTCCAGTTGCAACATCTGAACGTTGCACCTTCAAATTTTTGCTCAGATGATTGTATGACCATAATTACTTTTTGAATACAATCCTCCCGACAAAAGTCATGCATCATAATAAATGCCATCTCTAGACAGTACATGGTGTTGCATCATCATCGAAAGATCCGTAGACTAACTAACGGGTGTGCCTCCGGTGCAACTTTAGGTTGTCTTCGGTTTCCTAAGTCTATCTTGTTGTTGTTGGCACTATAAGGTTGCTATTCTTCTTTTGTGGTGGTGTTTAATCACATGACCATGATGCCGTGTCGGAACCTAAGGCCTCATGTGCGCTGCAGCCACATGATTGAGCCATTAGGAGCGCACTGGTGACTAGGTCTATGTGACGTAACCCCACTGCAATCTCTTCTTGTGCAACCTTACTAGTGTCCTAACTTTTGAACCTCGCTTAAGGATATAGAACTACCCAGATGTTAGTTACGAAAGAACGGTTGTAGGATGCGAGTTATATGCATCATCAACTCATGAGGGTATGCATCATATTTCATGCGTGCATACATTGCAAGTATCATTATCCTTGCATCATAGTGTATGCATCATTCGGTCAGCATCATGGTAATTGCATTGTGTCTTACGCACCATCTCGATCGTGCATGGAATTCTCCCTCTTCATGTTGCATCATCATTGCAATCATACATCTCAACAGTGCATCACGATCAGGGTTAGAGCATTTTGTCATTATCCCTTAATTGCATCAGTATAAATAGGTATATTTTGCAATTAACCTCATCTAAAATTATTCAGATAATAAACTCTGAGCAGAAATGTTCCAACCATCATTTATCCATCTTTTGTACTATCCTCAATTGCTATCCACTAGTTTTGTAAAGAATGTCACCGACATTTATCATCCTCATGATTGTGATCTCAATTCTATGAGAACTTGATCACCTTTTTCTCTTTTCTCTTGTCAAACTCATCCGTATACGATCTATCCATGCTCTCGTTACACTTATCTCATCATACTCCAACGACTTTTACTTCTCTGGTGTGTTTGTTTCCTGTCGCATTTAATGGGTGATTTGCTTCTCTTCCCTTAAGAGTCTTTCGTCCGAATCTCGGGACGAGATTCTTTTTAGGGGGGAAGGCTGTGATAGTTCGTGTATTTGTAATGCTAGACTTATATTTGATAGTGTGAAGTGTATGCTTGTTAGTGTAAAACTTTTGTGTGTTTGTGTGAAGTTCTTGAAAATCTTAAGTAAAAAGGGTATTTTCGTAATTATGGAAAAACTAGGGTTGTTTCTGTAAAATGTATTTGAATAGGAGGAAATTTCAAAATAAAGGAAATATATTTTTCTTACTTTATGTCTTGTAAAAAATATATATTTATCCAAAAATTTCATTAGAAATGCGTGTGTTGAAGTATGTAAAAATTTTGGGTAAAGTTGTAAAAATAAGGGTATTTATGTAATTTTATAAAAGAACAAGTCCTTTTATGCAAAATAGGTGGTTTACAAAAGTAACTTTCCAAAATTACTAGAAGTAAAAAGGTAATAATGTAAGTAATCATGACTTACTTAGCAATTTGCGAATAGACCCAAGGTTATATGTTATTTATACTAACAATGATAAAGATGTAATAAAATTCAATTTTAGTCCAAGTCTTAAAATAAAACTTCATATTTTGAGTTTTGAAGTTCAAACCCTAAAACAAAGTTGTAGAGCTCGAAAAATTGTACAATTTTCATTTTGGTCACATTTTTGTTTGAGCCCTAGAATAGTGGTTAAATTTGTCTTTACCAAGAGGTCCCTGTAAATTTCTAAAATTACAAACCAGTCCTTAGAAAATCCCCTTTCTCTTCCTCCTTTGGCGCTCCTCTGTCCCTGTGTTCTGCAGCCCACCGCTCTACCGCCGTTCTCGCCACCTCCTGCTGCTGCAGTTCACCGCTGTTCCCTCACCCTTGCCACCTCCTGCTGCAAAAACTCCACGCGTCACTCAGCTCCTTCTCCTCTGGCGCCATTCTTTTTCTTTCACCGGAGGCAGCAGCATCCCAGTAACTCTTTTCTTCCTCCACCTCCCTCTGTTCTTCCTTCCATTGAATCCCTCCTCCACTCACAGCACCAGGCCCAGGCGGGGCTCGGCTTGGACGGTTCCCAGGCGCGCAGGCGGCGACGGCAGGAGCGAGCGCTGGCTCGGCTGGGCCCAGGCGCGGGGCGAGCGGAAGCTCAGCGCGCGGGCCGGCGCTGGGACGCGCGGCTAGCGGCGGCTAGCGGCGGGAGCTGGAGGCGCGCGAGCTGGCGGCCGAGCCAGGGCGGCGCGCGCGCGGCCAGGCGCGAGCGAAGCCCAAGGCGGCGGGCGCTAGCACAGGCAGGCGGTGGAGCTACTGCAGCTGGCGCAGGGCCCAGGCGTGCAGGCGGCGCGGCCCAGAGCGCGTGCAGAAGCCGGGCGAGCGCAGGAGCGACCCAGCCAGAGCTGGCGCTGGGGGGAGCACGGCCAGGCAGAGCGCAGGGCGGTGGCGCGTAGGTGGGCCGAGGCAGGCGGCGGTGCGCACGGCCAGAGCTGCCTGCTCCTCTGTACTCCACCCCCCACCATCGAGAGCCTCCTTCCGGTTTTCCTCCTTGCCTTCTGACCCCTAAAATGAATTTTCGGTGTACTGCTCGAGCTCCCCGACCGCCGGCATGACTTGCTTCCACCGGGACCGACCTCCCCAAGCGCCTCCTCTGCTCTGTTTGCAGGTGAGGGACCTTGTGCAGCAATTAAAACAAGTTCAGGGTGTTTTCTGCGAAGTCTAGACTCATGAGAACAGTAGAGTTGAGGACCTCTGTGTAAGGGTACTTGTTATTTCATGTGAGAAGCGCTGTTAACTTGTAAATTCAATAGGAAATAGTAGGAAATTCCAAAAATTTCAAAACCAGTTTTGTTAGAAACTAGATTTGGAGCTCTACAACTTCTATTAAATAAGTTTGTTATGAAATCAAATAGTTTTGAATCTATGTTAAATCTAAGATAAGAGCGTGTAATAACCATAGCTTCTGCATGTTAGCTTTGTTGATCCTAATTTTTGGGTATGCAATCCCTATAGATTAAGTATGAATCGATATAAAATTTTCAAACCTAAGTTTGTTTTGTAATTTAAATTCTTTTAAGTTGAGTAATTCAATTTGTTTTATAGTAGAATTAGCTAAGTCTAGTCTATTCAGTAAAGTCTATCTAATTAGATCTTTTGGTTAAAATCTTTTAAGTATACAATTGATTTGTGTTTAAATTTTCAAAACTTTATAACCCTAATTATCCAAGCTTCACATTCCAATTTGAATTTAATTTTAAACTTGAAATATTTTAATTCCTATTTTCAATTAAATCAATGCTATAATCATGAATTGAATGTAAATGATTCAGAGCTTAAGTTTCCTTTTTGTACCATGAGTTCTTGAGTGTTAACCTTTTGGATTGCAGCTAATTTTTGAAATATAGCTTGTGTACCTCGTGTTTAGCCTTGTGTAAAAATCTTCAAGTCTTTCCTGCTTTTTAGCTATGGAATTTAAGTGCCTTTGTGTTGTATTGATGAAATGTTTGTTTGTAGATTTTAATCTTGCTAGGACCTTTTCTGTAAGCTATAACCCAAATCGGCACATGCCTAATCGGCACCCCTCAATCAGCACACCCAGATCAACACATCCGATCGGCACACTCCGATCGACTACACCTGATCGGCACCTTCCGATCGGCTATACCCCAATCGGCATATCCCGATCAGCACATCCCGGCCTTTATCGATCACATACCTTTAGAATACACTTATCGACTACATACCTATCGGCTAATCTTGCCGAAAAGTAGTCGAGCTGTTGTGCACAAATAGTTGTTTAAATTAACACTTCAAGCATTTAATCGGCACGATATAGCCGATATAGAAAACCCAAATCGGAAAACTAGTTGATGTCTTAACACATTTTGGCAAGAGCCGATGCACTCACGGACTAGATCCGACGATGCCCACATTATCAGCTAAAAGCAACTGATAAATACACCGGCACAGTACCACCGATGTCAAATCGACCAATCGGCTGAACGCAGCCGGTTCAGCACCTGATAATCGGCTGACAGCCGATTCACACCAGATCGGCCAGATCCGATCAACACTGTAGACAGCCTTCTGAAATAGCCAATACGCACACAATCGGCAGCCGATGCCGATGCCCTGTAGATTATGGCTAGCCGATGGCCACACCTATCGACTAGGTACTCTGTCGAATTAAAGTGTGAATCGGCTAGGTGCGAACCTTTGTTAAATAACCGATTTATCTAAGTTTTCACGCTAGATCTTAGGATTCTTGCTTTAGGCTAATCCAAGCTGATTTCAGTTGTTTCCCATAGCGGTCAAATATGGCCGGTCAATCCTTAGTTTTCCCATCCTTGTCCACACACTGTTATCAGCCGATTTATCGGCTGAGAGATCGGCCATATGCTTACCGGTTACATACCCTCAACCACATCCTTTTTAGTCTAAGTCTACACTTGTGGTCTCACCAACCTAGTTTAATATTAGTGTTCTGTTACACCTAATTCTTGAAATAGGTCTAACTTAGATAACCCCATCGGCTGTATGACAATTGATTGTTGTACTGACGTGATCAAGTCGATGCAACCACACCTAGTTATCTAGGTTAACACTTAAGCGCATCTCAATAAGGCACAGTTAGTGCATAATAGAACAATCAGCTACACGGCTGATGTACCCAATAGACGTAGGAGAACATTAAGGATAAAAACCAGCTACACAGCCGACCCACCAATCGGCTGAACACGCCGAGGCCCAAACCGTACGGATACATAGTTCGACTAGTCTACCAATACACTATCGGCTAGTTACTCGCACTAATCAACTAGCTATGCTGATGCATCACTCGACTAATTCTACCCGATGTATAAATCGGCGAATGTGCCGATACACTAAATCAGCTAGAAGGTCAAATCACTGATCGACTAGTTTTGCTAAAGCATGGATCCGCTATACTGATACGCACGCGATCAGTTAAGTACGCCGATGCTCACACAGATTAGCTAGGACACAGCCGCTTTAGGAAACATCCCTCTACTAAAATGATTGATGTTTTCATCGATCAATTAGAAAACCAGTGCACCTGTCAATCGGCTACCCAGACCAAAGTACACAACCTTGGATCAGTAAGATCGCACAGTAGACACGTCTCTATTAGGCACGACCAAAGCACATCAGTCAGCTAAACCTAATTCATCCTCATCGGTTAAGGCCAAGACCTATACACCAACCAATTAGATAACCAAACATACTACCTAATGAAGTTAGTATAAATGTTTAGGGTAACCCACCCTGTTGCTTAACGTAACTAGTTAGTTTGGTTGATACCCGATAAATGACTGCCCAGTGCAGGGTAGTTAGGTTGTTTGTCGAAATGTAATGTTCCTTTATTTGGATTGCAACTTTATCGTGAATTGAAATGAAAGTGTATGCATTCATTAAACTCCATCTTGCATATCATATAGATTCGACCACTCTCGCCGACAGAAATTACCCACTAATCCCGGAACCAGAAGGAAGTTATTCTGAAAACCCCGGGAACTTCGTCGTGGGATTATCTGAAGCCCCGAACCAAAGTTCGGAAGATATTGACTTACTGACTTCAGACCCACCAATAAAGGCAAGCCTCGGACATAACCCCTACTTTATTACACTGCAACCTATATTATTTATATATATATATCTATATGCATTAAGTTCTTAGGAGTTATTTGGAAACTTTAGTTGCATAATTCCAGGAACCTATGAGTTGAACACTAGAACTTGAGTTCGACTAGCTGCTATGCTAATAGGACCGGTAGAAGTCGAGTGATTTCCTGTCACTCGCGCGATATAGGAGTTGTAATGTTTACATTCCTGTTATCACTATAAGGATGACGGACGGGAGTTGTGAGGTATCATGGTGAGATGATACCCCGTCTGTGACGTGGAATTTGATAAGGTCGCAGTGTGTGGTAGCGGTGGTTAAGCGTTTGAAAGTACTAGCCACATGCCGTGAAATATGGTAAGCGGTAAGCCTAGTAACCGATCGGCCCGAGGAGTGGACATACCCCCACCACATGTATTTGCTTCTTTTGGTTACTTTGTTCGACGTGTAGGCATATGTGTTGCTGGGCAACCAGGAGTACGGGGTTTGTAGTCGCGCTACAGACGTACTTCCTGCACTTTGGATGTGCGTATGACCTGCAGTCGCTTGTGGTGGCACTGATCCACGAGTCGGAATGAAAGGCAAACGGTTGCTTCGAAAAACCCTGTGGTATTCCAAGCGTGTGAGTTAGGTTTACCTTGCAAGGGTTGAATCTCGATTCAGAATCGTCCGCCTCTCACGATGTATGAGACTGCTTATTCCCTTTACCACATAGAGTAACAAGAGCAACTTTATGATTATCAAAGATGGTGCTTGATTAAAGATTTCACCATGCTTGATTAGTTATAGGTGCTTACCTAGAATGGTTAATCAACTAGAACCTGAAAGCTAAAAGTTGGAAATAAGGATCTACTCTTTGTTGCTTTTCAGCTGAAAACTCTACCTAAAGCAAAAAGCCTTCATGAGTCTAGTTATGGGCTAAGGTATACCCAATTCCGGGTAAGTCTTGTTGAGTATTAGTATACTCAGCCTTGCTTTTGTTGATTTAATTCAGGTAATCCTTCTGATGAGCCAGCATTCATTACACCGTGGCCCTACCCTTTGCCTGATGGTTGGTCCGTGGAATGGGATCCGTCCCCGGCCAACACCGATTCCGCCGAGTGATATTATGCCAGGGCTAGCATAATATCTGTAATGACGACGTGTATAATGGTTACGCTTTTCAAATTCCGCTGCTTTGACTAAAAACTAAAACCTGTCTTGTAATAATCTCTCCTCTGTGGGAGCTAATGATGTTTTGTACATTGTTGTAATGTAACTGCCTGTGGTGTAAGATATTTTGGCATTGTATCTCTGGACTCACCTTCGTGTGAGGTACCTTGTTGGATCCTGAGTTCGGTGGTTTATCGGGACGTTACCCGACAGACCAATGGTTTTATACCGTTTGAAGTGCGAGGTAGCCCTTCGGTGAGGACTCGCGTACTTGAGTCGGTATAATTCAGGTTGGTTCTGCCACAGCTGGTATCAGAGCTAACAAGAGTACTCTGGAGATATAATTAGCCTTAAAAAGTAATTTTTAGTATAAAATTTGATTAATCAAGTATTTGTAAACTATGTTGATTCGTTAAGGATTATATATAGTACGTAAGCCCTAGGATAATGCTATTAAGGGAATTAGAGGTGGCTGTAATATATATATATATATGACTCTGACTTCCAGCATTACTTTTCTGTTGAAACTTAAATTTATGCACAACCCAACCTTACTTTCTGTAACGACATCTTCGATCGTGAGGTAAGGAGGTAAGGATCCTCAGCCAACTGAGGGAGCTTGGCCTTCCCGTCGGTGATGCGAACCGAACGCTGTTTCTCAAGCAGTGGCCTACTTGAGATGCTGCCAATGTACCAACCTCGGTTGACTACATTGGGAGTATATGGTTCGGCGCAGGGTATGGCGATCGCAGTTCATACCCCCGCACTTTGCGGTACCCCCGTGAATACGTTATCTCGATAACGTATGTTAACGTTGTCTGTACGGCGGTAATTGTACAGATGCTGTTTCTATAGTGAACAGTAATGATTGGGGACGCTTTCATGACATGCTGGCATGAAAGGTTCATTGGATATATATATGCATTGTGGTTTTCTGCAGGTACACTAACCACGATTCCGAAACTAGGACGGATAGGGTTTATCGACTAGTTAATAGTGAGAGACGTATATATTGTGCCACCGTAACTAACCACGTAAGACCAAGATTACTTGGCAGTTATTTTTATTTGTGAGGACGTGTAGAACGTGCATGCATCATGATATTTTGGATTGACCTGATTGCCTTGATTGTTACGTTGATGTACTGAAATATGTGCTTGTACTGAATGTCTGTTTTGACTCTGTGTGGTAGAAGCCAACGTAATCTGATAGGCTAACTTAGAGTTGAAAACGCCTTTTGTGAATTAAGTGAACTGGGTTATGTTTGAACCCTATCATTAATCTTAGCTTGACAGCTAAATCAAATCCTTGATTTTGCTTTAAATCTGTTTCGGCAGAACCATTGAACTTCTCCTTTGATAGTTAAATCTTGATAACTATCATCGAACCCTTCAATCCATTATCTAGTGATTTATCTGTCCTCTTCTGATGTTGTACCGTATCTTGTTGGCTATTCCAGTTGCAACATCTGAACGTTGCACCTTCAAATTTTTGCTCAGATGATTGTATGACCATAATTACTTTTTGAATACAATCCTCCCGACAAAAGTCATGCATCATAATAAATGCCATCTCTAGACAGTACATGGTGTTGCATCATCATCGAAAGATCCGTAGACTAACTAACGGGTGTGCCTCCGGTGCAACTTTAGGTTGTCTTCGGTTTCCTAAGTCTATCTTGTTGTTGTTGGCACTACAAGGTTGCTATTCTTCTTTTGTGGTGGTGTTTAATCACATGACTATGATGCCGTGTCGGAACCTAAGGCCTCATGTGCGCTGCAGCCACATGATTGAGCCATTAGGAGCGCACTGGTGACTAGGTCTATGTGACGTAACCCCACTGCAATCTCTTCTTGTGCAACCTTACTAGTGTCCTAACTTTTGAACCTCGCTTAAGGATATAGAACTACCCACATGTTAGTTACGAAAGAACGGTTGTAGGATGCGAGTTATATGCATCATCAACTCATGAGGGTATGCATCATATTTCATGCGTGCATACATTGCAAGTATCATTATCCTTGCATCATAGTGTATGCATCATTCGGTCAGCATCATGGTAATTGCATTGTGTCTTACGCACCATCTCGATCGTGCATGGAATTCTCCCTCTTCATGTTGCATCATCATTGCAATCATACATCTCAACAGTGCATCACGATCAGGGTTAGAGCATTTTGTCATTATCCCTTAATTGCATCAGTATAAATAGGTATATTTTGCAATTAACCTCATCTAAAATTATTCAGATAATAAACTCTGAGCAGAAATGTTCCAACCATCATTTATCCATCTTTTGTACTATCCTCAATTGCTATCCACTAGTTTTGTAAAGAATGTCACCGACATTTATCATCCTCATGATTGTGATCTCAATTCTATGAGAACTTGATCACCTTTTTCTCTTTTCTCTTGTCAAACTCATCCGTATACGATCTATCCATGCTCTCGTTACACTTATCTCATCATACTCCAACGACTTTTACTTCTCTGGTGTGTTTGTTTCCTGTCGCATTTAATGGGTGATTTGCTTCTCTTCCCTTAAGAGTCTTTCGTCCGAATCTCGGGACGAGATTCTTTTTAGGGGGGAAGGCTGTGATAGTTCGTGTATTTGTAATGCTAGACTTATATTTGATAGTGTGAAGTGTATGCTTGTTAGTGTAAAACTTTTGTGTGTTTGTGTGAAGTTCTTGAAAATCTTAAGTAAAAAGGGTATTTTCGTAATTATGGAAAAACTAGGGTTGTTTCTGTAAAATGTATTTGAATAGGAGGAAATTTCAAAATAAAGGAAATATATTTTTCTTACTTTATGTCTTGTAAAAAATATATATTTATCCAAAAATTTCATTAGAAATGCGTGTGTTGAAGTATGTAAAAATTTTGGGTAAAGTTGTAAAAATAAGGGTATTTATGTAATTTATAAAAGAACAAGTCCTTTTATGCAAAATAGGTGGTTTACAAAAGTAACTTTCCAAAATTACTAGAAGTAAAAAGGTAATAATGTAAGTAATCATGACTTACTTAGCAATTTGCGAATAGACCCAAGGTTATATGTTATTTATACTAACAATGATAAAGATGTAATAAAATTCAATTTTAGTCCAAGTCTTAAAATAAAACTTCATATTTTGAGTTTTGAAGTTCAAACCCTAAAACAAAGTTGTAGAGCTCGAAAAATTGTACAATTTTCATTTTGGTCACATTTTTGTTTGAGCCCTAGAATAGTGGTTAAATTTGTCTTTACCAAGAGGTCCCTGTAAATTTCTAAAATTACAAACCAGTCCTTAGAAAATCCCCTTTCTCTTCCTCCTTTGGCGCTCCTCTGTCCCTGTGTTCTGCAGCCCACCGCTCTACCGCCGTTCTCGCCACCTCCTGCTGCTGCAGTTCACCGCTGTTCCCTCACCCTTGCCACCTCTTGCTGCAAAAACTCCACGCGTCACTCAGCTCCTTCTCCTCTGGCGCCATTCTTTTTCTTTCACCGGAGGCAGCAGCATCCCAGTAACTCTTTTCTTCCTCCACCTCCCTCTGTTCTTCCTTCCATTGAATCCCTCCTCCACTCACAGCACCAGGCCCAGGCGGGCTCGGCTTGGACGGTTCCCAGGCGCGCAGGCGGCGACGGCAGGAGCGAGCGCTGGCTCGGCTGGGCCCAGGCGCGGGGCGAGCGGAAGCTCAGCGCGCGGGCCGGCGCTGGGACGCGCGGCTAGCGGCGGCTAGCGGCGGGAGCTGGAGGCGCGCGAGCTGGCGGCCGAGCCAGGGCGGCGCGCGCGGCCAGGCGCGAGCGAAGCCCAAGGCGGCGGGCGCTAGCACAGGCAGGCGGTGGAGCTACTGCAGCTGGCGCAGGGCCCAGGCGTGCAGGCGGCGCGGCCCAGAGCGCGTGCAGAAGCCGGGCGAGCGCAGGAGCGACCCAGCCAGAGCTGGCGCTGGGGGGAGCACGGCCAGGCAGAGCGCAGGGCGGTGGCGCGTAGGTGGGCCGAGGCAGGCGGCGGTGCGCACGGCCAGAGCTGCCTGCTCCTCTGTACTCCACCCCCCACCATCGAGAGCCTCCTTCCGGTTTTCCTCCTTGCCTTCTGACCCCTAAAATGAATTTTCGGTGTACTGCTCGAGCTCCCGACCGCCGGCATGACTTGCTTCCACCGGGACCGACCTCCCCAAGCGCTCCTCTGCTCTGTTTGCAGGTGAGGGACCTTGTGCAGCAATTAAAACAAGTTCAGGGTGTTTTCTGCGAAGTCTAGACTCATGAGAACAGTAGAGTTGAGGACCTCTGTGTAAGGGTACTTGTTATTTCATGTGAGAAGCGCTGTTAACTTGTAAATTCAATAGGAAATAGTAGGAATTCCAAAATTTCAAAACCAGTTTTGTTAGAAACTAGATTTGGAGCTCTACAACTTCTATTAAATAAGTTTGTTATGAAATCAAATAGTTTTGAATCTATGTTAAATCTAAGATAAGAGCGTGTAATAACCATAGCTTCTGCATGTTAGCTTTGTTGATCCTAATTTTTGGGTATGCAATCCCTATAGATTAAGTATGAATCGATATAAAATTTTCAAACCTAAGTTTGTTTTGTAATTTAAATTCTTTAAGTTGAGTAATTCAATTTGTTTTATAGTAGAATTAGCTAAGTCTAGTCTATTCAGTAAAGTCTATCTAATTAGATCTTTTGGTTAAAATCTTTTAAGTATACAATTGATTTGTGTTTAAATTTTCAAAACTTTATAACCCTAATTATCCAAGCTTCACATTCCAATTTGAATTTAATTTTAAACTTGAAATATTTTAATTCCTATTTTCAATTAAATCAATGCTATAATCATGAATTGAATGTAAATGATTCAGAGCTTAAGTTTCCTTTTGTACCATGAGTTCTTGAGTGTTAACCTTTTGGATTGCAGCTAATTTTTTGAAATATAGCTTGTGTACCTCGTGTTTAGCCTTGTGTAAAAATCTTCAAGTCTTTCCTGCTTTTTAGCTATGGAATTTAAGTGCCTTTGTGTTGTATTGATGAAATGTTTGTTTGTAGATTTTAATCTTGCTAGGACTTTTCTGTAAGCTATAACCCAAATCGGCACATGCCTAATCGGCACCCCTCAATCAGCACACCCAGATCAACACATCCGATCGGCACACTCCGATCGACTACACCTGATCGGCACCTTCCGATCGGCTATACCCCCAATCGGCATATCCCGATCAGCCACATCCCGGCCTTTATCGATCACATACCTTTAGAATACACTTATCGACTACATACCTATCGGCTAATCTTGCCGAAAAGTAGTCGAGCTGTTGTGCACAAATAGTTGTTTAAATTAACACTTCAAGCATTTAATCGGCACGATATAGCCGATATAGAAAACCCAAATCGGAAAACTAGTTGATGTCTTAACACATTTTGGCAAGAGCCGATGCACTCACGGACTAGATCCGACGATGCCCCACATTATCAGCTAAAAGCAACTGATAAATACACCGGCACAGTACCACCGATGTCAAATCGACCAATCGGCTGAACGCAGCCGGTTCAGCACCTGATAATCGGCTGACAGCCGATTCACACCAGATCGGCCAGATCGATCAACACTGTAGACAGCCTTCTGAAATAGCCAATACGCACACAATCGGCAGCCGATGCCGATGCCCTGTAGATTATGGCTAGCCGATGGCCACACCTATCGACTAGGTACTCTGTCGAATTAAAGTGTGAATCGGCTAGGTGCGAACCTTTGTTAAATAACCGATTTATCTAAGTTTTCACGCTAGATCTTAGGATTCTTGCTTTAGGCTAATCCAAGCTGATTTCAGTTGTTTCCCATAGCGGTCAAATATGGCCGGTCAATCCTTAGTTTTCCCATCCTTGTCCACACACTGTTATCAGCCGATTTATCGGCTGAGAGATCGGCCATATGCTTACCGGTTACATACCCTCAAACCACATCCTTTTTAGTCTAAGTCTACACTTGTGGTCTCACCAACCTAGTTTAATATTAGTGTTCTGTTACAACCTAATTCTTGAAATAGGTCTAACTTAGATAACCCCATCGGCTGTATGACAATTGATTGTGTACTGACGTGATCAAGTCGATGCAACCACACCTAGTTATCTAGGTTAACACTTAAGCGCATCTCAATAAGGCACAGTTAGTGCATAATAGAACAATCAGCTACACGGCTGATGTACCCAATAGACGTAGGAGAACATTAAGGATAAAACCAGCTACACAGCCGACCCACCAATCGGCTGAGCCGAGGCCCAAACCGTACGGATACATACAACTAGTCTACCAATACACTATCGGCTAGTTACTCGCACTAATCAACTAGCTATGCTGATGCATCACTCGACTAATTCTACCGATGTATAAATCGGCGAATGTGCGATACACTAAATCGGCTAGAAGGTCAAATCACTGATCGACTAGTTTTGCTAAAGCATGGATCCGCTGCTGAACGCACGCGATCAGTTAA